>NW_022103968.1:5016432-5047251 GCF_000313985.2 Echinops telfairi | reverse complement strand
TGTGTGTGTGTGTGTGTGTATACAGGCTAATCAGAGCTCAGTGGGCGCCCAAACTCGCCCACAGAGCAGTTGTCAGCTCTCTCCAGGAGATGGGCATTGGGGCATTTTGTCGTGCCAAGTTAAGACAGCAACCTGCAAACACGGAAAATCTGCATCAATCTTATGGACGTATTGGTTTTGGGGGAGGGGGGAATCTTCATTTGAGTGTTATTGCTGTTTTCAAATGATAGCTCTGAGCTGCCATCTACCCAGATGGGGGAGGTGTTCATGGGCTGGCTGATAAAAATGATCTAACAACGGGAAAAGAGGCCAAGGTGTTACTGTGTGCCCCTGCAGAGCAGACTCAGCGGACCCCGCCACACGCCTCCCCAGGCTGCCCCTGGCTATCCCAGGCAAGGGCTCCGTCCAGCACAGAGACCACTGGAATTTTTGTAAATGGCATCTTGTTGGAACTTGGCCAAGCCCATTCCTGCTCCAACAATCTATGGCTGCTTTTTACTACAAAGGCGGCGTTGAATGGTTGGAGCGGGACTGTACGGCCTACAAAGGGAAGGTGTTTTTGCCGGACGATGATACGCAGAATGAAGAAGAGCTGGTGCCTTCAATTCTGATGTTGGCGGAGAACGCCTAATTGTCCAGGGTCTGCCGGAAGCCTGGAAGTGTGACTTGGAAGAAGTACAGCCACCATGCTCCTTGGAAGAGGGGTGGCCAGACTTGGTCTCACATACGTTGGACACATTCTTAGGGACGACCAGTCCTCGGAGAAGGATGCTGCGTTTGGCAGAGGGTCAGAGAAATAGGATGCCCCTCAACGAGTTGGGTCGACCCTGTGGCTACAGCCAGGGGCGAGGATGGCGCAGTGTGTCCTTCTGTTGTACGGAAGGCTGTTGGCCGTCGGTCTGACTTGACGGCCCCTCACAAGAGCTTGTGCAGAAAAAGTGTCCACTGACGGAAGACTCCTGGGTTGCTCCGCTATGTGCTGTCCACTGGGGCAGATGCTACAGGCTTAGATGTTCACTGGGGGATGGGAGAAGCCTCGGAAGAATGATGCCCGACTCATGGAAAAGACGAACCCCTGCAGTCCCAGTGTTATTGTTCGGAAGGGCGTGGCCCTCTGGGTTCACCCGGGAGGTGCTTCTGTCGGCCAGCCATGACAGTGGTTCTAGCCCCTCGGCTGCTGCGTTGATGCCAATTCTCGGCAGCCCCGTGAGCATCGGGGGGGAGCTGTGCTCGTCAGTGGCCGACTTTTCAGAAGGAGATCGCCACGTTCATCCTTCGAGGGGCCTCTGGGGAGTGGGGGTAGACCCCGTAGCCAAATGTTGGGTGAGCAGCTGGTCTACGAACAATCTGAGGAGAGCTCTTCTGGCTGAATGATGGGTGAATGATGAGTGCGAAAGAGAGCAGGCGGGAAGGGCGTGGGAGGCGCTGAGAAGTGGGATCTCTTCACGTAACGGGATGCCCCCCGTCCATCTCACTGAGGGGCTCCCTCTATGCCACGGTGCCCCTCTCCTCTACGAAGCAGGATGCTCTTTTCCAGTGATTGCGCTTTCCTGGTGACAGATCCAGAGTCAAAGAGCCCAAGTCTCACCCTCCTCCCTTCTAAGGAGCACTCTGCTGTCACTACAGGGAATGACCGGGGCAAAGGGACAGAGGCAGAGCCGATGATGCTGGGGGGTGGGAGAACCGTGGGAGCAGTGGCCTGTGCTGGTGAGAAGGGACACAGAGGCAGCTGGCCTTAGCTCACCACACAGACAGTCCACCCACGGGATCAGGTGCAAAGGTGGCAGGACACAGCTGAAGCAGAGGGTGGACACACACGGCTGCCACGGCGCGTGGACGTTCTGTCTGGGGAAAGGGTTGGCGTGCTTAGGAAAGAGGGCAGTGAGGGGCACCGTTGTCATTTGGTTGACTTGGGTGGGCAGGACAACGTGGCTGAGGTGCCCCTGTAAGGTGAGCTGATCCCAGAGAGAGGGAGAGCCACCGGGATGCTGATGAGCATGCACCTTGGGAGGGAGATGGATGGCTGAATGGTACGCGTCCTTCCTGTGCCTGCCGGCCTGGTGGTGGGGCACCTGGACTGCCTCCGTGTTCTCTATTATAGGAAGTGACAACACTGGGGTGGGGGGAAGGGCTGCAGTGCTCATGTGTGTTGCACCGTGTCCCTCTGACATGCTGTCATACGTCAAAGGCAATGTGACTGCTCTGTAAGCAGCACAGAGATGTGAATGGAGCCTCTCTCCAAGGACAGAAAGACAACAGAAACAACAAGTCCACTGTCACGGAGCTCATTTCAACACATAGTGACCCCACCGGACCGAGCACAGCCGATCTCAGGGTTCCCTGGACTTGGACAATTTGTATGAGAGCATGTCTCTCTCTCTCTCTCGGAGCAGCTGGTGGATTTGAACCACTGATCTTGCCATTAGTAGCTCAATGTGTAACCCACTATACCATCAGCCAGATAGCCAGGCTACAGAGGAGACCTCCTGTGGGGCCTGCAGCCCCCACTGGCAACCCCGCCCCTGCCCCAACTCATAGGGTCTGCAAACGGGGCAGAGCAGACTAGGTCATGGCTGGCAGATGATCTACAATTGCAGCAGACCCACGGCCGAACCTTCACCTCAAGCTGGCCACGGAGGGGCAAAATCAGCTCTCTGCAGAGGGGTCCAGAGACGTGTCAGAGGCCAGAATTTACGCAGCCAGAGAGGGGCCAGCAGGGCGGCGAGGTCTGTCTCCCGAGGCCAGATCTGTGCCCAGCGCCTGGTGGCCATCATTGAGAGGGGACAGATGTTCTCCAGCCTACTGGCCCTGGCAGTGATAGAGCTGCCATCTGGTTTGCAGAGGCAAAATGTGTGTCTGGTGCAAGCCCAGCCTCCCTGCTGAATGTCCCTCCTGTCACCATTTCTGGGCCAGAGACCCCAGACCTCCTGCAGCCCCTGCCTGGCAACCATCATCTCAGAGCAAACGGACCAGCCGCGAGGAACCTGAGCTTCCTCTCAAGGTACATTTGGGCCTGACCCTGACAATGCTCTCTTTCAATTCTGTTCTTCCTCAAACTCCATCAAATTTCATGTGTATTTATGAATCTACAATTACTGCCAAATTCCTGGTCATTTATTCATAGGCGAAACTCCTGACTGTGGATTGGGGATTGGGGCAGGGGGCGGGGAGCACATTTCTTGAGAGGGAAGGAAATGACATTCCCTAACACATCAAAAATGTGTCCTCCTTATCACCACACATCTGATATCAAAGCTAGACGGGGAGTCTGTCTGTTGGCCCTGGGGTTTCCCTTCGGGGTGGGGGGCGGGCTCTCCCTCTTTAGGGTGAGCTTCTGTGCTCAGAAAAATACTTTGTGCTTTCAAACGAGCGAGCCCTCGACCTCACGTGACCACCACCCTCTTGACAGGTGAAGGACCCCCGGCTCAGAGCACGCAGATGAAGAATCGGGCGAGGGCAATGATGCTCATGATTCAGCAGGACGGGAGAAATCCCTCTCGAGGGTCCGGAGAATGACAGTGGAAGCAGCTACCTTCCCAGATAGTGGCCCGAGAGGCCACGAGAGCTGGCCAATGGCCCATCGATGGTGTCACATGTTGCCCTGTGGGAAGCAGCTGGACCAGGCTGGTTGGATTGGCTCACGCTACAGTGACACCAACAACCAGGTCAGTCCTATCTGAGGGGTGAGGGCTGATCATCTTCTCGATAAACCAATCTGGGCCACCAGAATGGCTGACTGCTGGGTCACCTCCTTGGCTGCCACTTCCAGCGACCCCACTGCTCAGTCCTGCACCAGCCTCACAATCGTGCAACGTTTGAACCCGCTGCTGTAGCCACGCGTCAGCTCATCTCAAGGAGGGGCTTCCCCTCTTGCCACTGGCCCTCGACCAAGCGTGATGTCCTTCTCCAGGGACTGGTCTCTCTTGGTGAGAGGTCCACAGCGTGTGAGACGCAGTCTGGCCATGCTGGCTTCTAAGGACCATTCTAACTGCACGTCTTGCGGCACAGACGTGTTGGTTCCTGCGTAGTCTGTGGTACTTTTGATGTTCTTCATCGACACATAATCAAAGGCATCCACTCTCCTCTGTTTGCATGCCTATGAGGTGCTTGTGCTGCCGGAATGACTACACAGGACTGAACATGCAGTGCAGTCAATAGCGCTCCGGGGCTCCCAGTTAACAGGCGGATATTCTACCAGCAGGTCCGCAGGGCCCATCAGATCCTGAAGAGGGTCCATGATCCTTCCATCCAGACGTCTAGTCCCAGCACTCACCCCGAGGCTCTCCCTCCTCCACCTGATAAGGGTGCTCTGGAAAGAGGCTGCCCTTCGCCGTGTGTGTCCCCAGTATCACATGACCTTCTGTGGATGCGAAAGCTACAAACACACCTCACACACGCCATGTGTCACAACCCTATGATGTGTCTCAATCAAATTCAAACCAGGAGTTCCATTTTTAATAGATTTCCCTGGGTGGCTTTTTCATTAAGTTAGAGAAAAACAAAAACATGTAGAACCATCCCCGAAATACCTAAAAATAAACGTAAGATAAACAGGAAGTGTCCCTACCTGTTCAAAACCTCCTGGATAATAGAACAATGACAACTTATTCTTCCATAAGGTGTTCCGTCCTCCTCCACTCCATTCCACTCCCTCGTATAACTGAGATGGTACATTTTGCGAATGAGATTGAAGGTCTGAATTATCAGAGGAGCCCCGGGTGGTGTAGTGGTTATGCACTGGGCTGTGATCCGCAGGGTCGGTGGTTCAAAACCACCAGCAGCTCCATGGGAGAAAGATGGCTTTCTACTCCGATCAACATGACAGTCTGGGAAACCCACAGGGGCCCCTGAGTCAGCATGGACTCGATGGCAGGGAGTTATTAGTAACAAACTCTGGCGGTAATTATCTGACCAAAGCAGTGTTTTTTTGGTTGAACAAATAAGTAACGAAACCCCGAAGTGCAGTGGCCAACCCAGCGCACGTTTAACAGGAGGAGGGACAGCGACTTAGACACTTGTTACCGGAACATCACCACATGTAAGCGGCTTTTGGGTATTCGCACTGCTGCTAAGAAAGCTATTTGGCAGGCTGACCCTTACTGGGAGGGGCGGCCTGAGCCACTTGATGATGTGGGGCAGTGGCTGTGAGCCTGGTGAAGAGTCAAGACTTGGTGAAGAGTCAAGATTGTGTGCGTGCGTGTACATTGTGTGTTTGGAGAGAGGAGGTAGGTGGACGCTAATTCACGGCAAGAGGGATGGTGTGAGCACGGACCAGGGACTGGATGCATGGACGTTCCAGGAGGGTCCTGAACCTCAGGGTGTTCATCGCGGGCCTCGGTTAGCACAGGCCTGGCTCCCTCTTGAAACGCTCCCCGAAACCATCTGACTGTGCCCACTGATTACAGAGACCAGGAGGATGGTCCTGAAGCGCGATCAGATACCTCATGAACGGATCAGCAGCCTCGCCTCAACAGGCAAGGAAACCCGCCCACCGCAAGGAACGGACAGGACAGGACGGAAGCATCGAGCACAGTGGCAGGACCGGATTCTGGAGCCAGGAAGGCTGGCCTGGCTCTTGGCACCATCTCTCACGAATGTGTGGGACCTTCATCAAGCAATTCAAGTTCTCTAAAACACTGCCTTACCCAGGGCATGGGGAGATGGGGGCCTTGCTCTGTGGACTGCGATGGAGTTTAGTAGGATAATGTGTGCTCGGAGCCGAGTGATGGCGCGGAGCGTGTGCCCCATGAACCAGGTGCTCTAGCGCAGCGGCTCTCAACCTGGGCGTCCAACGACCCTTTCACGGGGTCGCCTAAGACCATCGGAAAACTTATATCTGATGGTCTTAGGAACCGAGACACTGCTCCTCTATCTGTCTCCAGGTGGGTCCGCCCACTTGCAGATACGCCCACACAAGAGTATCCGGTGTGAAGTCCGTTACCCAGGCTCCACCATGCTTCACGACAAAATTCCACTTATTTGTCATTAGAAATAAGTATTTCACAATATATAATTACATATTGTTTTTGTGATGAATCACTATGAGTTAATTATGTTCAATTTGTAACAATGAAAATATATCCTGCCTATCAGATATTTATATGACGATTCATAACGGTAGCAAAATGACAGTGATGAAGTAACAATGAAAATAATTGTATGGTTGGGGGTCACCACCACATGAAGAACTGTATGAAAGGGTCGCGGCATCAGGAAGGGTGAGAACCGCTGCTCTATAAAGTAGAATCTGTCTGTGTCCGGTGGCCCTACTTGTGTCCAAGTCCTGAGCTCGGTGGGACGTTGAATGCCTTTGACCTCCCCAAAGTACTTTCCTTCTGAGATGCCACCAGGTGGACTCAGACTGCCAATCTTCCTGTGAGAACTCCAGTGTTGAACTGTTTTCCCCTCTCAAGGGCTCACATCCCTCACAAACATGGGCCACCCACACCAGAGCAGCAGTGCCATCAGTGAGGTGACGCAGGAGAAACAGGGAATGGTCCACCGAAGAAGTCCCGAGGAGAGAGGGGCCCTAGTCCTCAAGACTCCAGAAAGAAGGTTGGAGGGGGTTACAGTGATGAGATGGACCTTGAAGGGTCACAAGACTTGGATTGTGTGTGTGTGAGTGTGCTTGCATGTGTACTGGAGAGAGGAGGCAGGTGGACTCATTATTAATTCAAGGCAAGAGGGATGGGGCGAGCACAGATCCAGATATTGAGCAGTCTGATCAGCAGGGTGAGATGCAGTGCTCCTCCTGGGAGGGGTGCGAGGGCAGGTGCTGGCAAGACTAGAAAGGGAGATTATGTGCACCAACCAAGGAGTCGGACTTCTCTCCAGGGAGGAAGGCTTGGAGCAATGGGGTGACAGAAAAAGAGGCATTTTAGAAAAGGCAGTGTGGTGGGAATGGTCAGGTTGAGCAGAAGAGGACCCAGCTGGGGTGACCAGATACGATGGTGGCAGAGACAATGGATATACTGAGCAGGACAACAAGATTTGGAGACTTTTCAGATACAGGAGATGAGAAAAAGCAAAGATCTAGACACAGGAGGGGCGTCTACCGATGGGAATACAGAGCGAAGAGAGAGGTCAACAGATGGCCGACTAAGCAGCGGGCCTGGGGCAAAGGCAGCTGTGAGGCGAGGGGCTGAGACGCTGGCTTAACAACCGTGTGGCTCGGCCGCAGTCTGGTGGGAAGTTCTGGTTCCGCTCTGTCCAGGGGCCCCCGTGTGGCAGCTCCACCATGGAACTCACGCATGGCTGGCCGTGAGCCAGAACAGACTGCACAGCAATGGATGACGGGTAACCAACCAGGCAGGCCACTGGGAAGCCGACGGTGACCCTCCACAGTTGTAATGACCAGACTCACGCAGTGCGGAAACTTCCACCACCTCCGCTGAGCTTTTCTCTGACTGTGGTTGATGGTCCACCCGTGTGGCAAAATTCTGCTCTGAAGAGCCTCACGTGGGCTTGTAACTAGGAGCACGTGCTGATGTCTCAGGACTCAAAGTGAGGAGAAACGGCAAGAAACATCCATTAAGAATCAGCACACAGAACGCTCAAATTGGAGACTAGACATTTTGGAAATGGTCAAAAAAATGAAAAACAACGTTAGAAGATAGCTCCCCTAGGCCAGCGGTTCTCAACCTTCCTGACGCCGCGACCCTTTCACACAGCTCCTCACGTGGTGGCGACCCCCACCAGAACATGATTTTCATTGCTACTTCATCACTGTCATTTTGCTGCTGTTATGAATCCGGCAAGCCCTGTGTAAGGGTCTTTAGAGCCCCCCAAAGGGGTCGCTGCGACCCACAGATTGAGAACCACTGCCCTAGGTGTTTGTGAGCTGGCCTGGACTGGTTTTGGCGATTTTGAATCAGACAATCATTTAGTTGAGACGGAATCGGCAAACTGAGGAGAAACGGTGTGTGTTCGATCCTGAGGGATGATGCGGTCAGGGATCTGATAGTTGCCGTATGCTGACAAGGATATTCACTTTGGAGGAAGGTACCGGCCAATCGACTGGAAGCTATCCCTATACATGCCCATCCCAAAGAGAGTTTACCCAGTGGAATGCAGAAACTGCCAAACCACAGTGTTTGTCACCCACACAGAAAATCCTGAAGGGAAGTCAAACACAGTTGCAGCAGTGCGCCGACAGAACACGGCCGGCCGATACGTCAGCCAGGTTCCTTCGACTAGAACAAGGAACGTCACTGCCGACGTCACACGGACAGGCCTGCAAGCAGAACACGCCAATCAGGTGGTTGCCAGGCAGAGGCATTCCAGGTGTGAATCACGGTATGGATGACCACACAGAGTGAGAATTCCAGAACACTCGCACTGTGCTCACGTGGAATCTGTACATGGACCGAGAGGCACTTGTTGGGACCGAACAAGAGAACACTGCATGGCTTAAGTCAGCAAACAAATGCGCCAAGGCCAATCCTCACGCTGGGCCACTACTTGGAGAAACTGGACTACAGGGAACAGAAGGAAGACTCAACAACCTGCAACATCCTGATGTTACACCTGGCTGGCTGCAAGCCAAGAGGTCTTCAAACACTTAGCCGATGAGGATCAAAATCTACAGCCATACAGCAAACTAAAATCGTCACCAGTGCACCAATATGCAACACCATGCTCAATGGAGTAGGTACTGAGGTCATCGGGGTTCACTGACTTGGATCCAGTCTACACCCCTGGAAGTCGCGTTCAAGACATCGAGCAGCACGCTGCATTAGACAAAGTGGCTGAAAAAGACTCACAAAAAGCCCGACCTACAGCCACGGTCTGTTCACTCATCTCACATGCCTGAGGAAGCTGGGCAAAGAATGTGTGTTGGTCTGGGTACTTTACAGAAACAAACACACAGAAGCTCACGTATAAGAGAGCGTTTTATAGAAAGGGTAAGTGCGCATCAAGAAAACATCCCAACCCAGTGCTGCCAAAGTCCACAAGTCCAACATTCACCCATTAACCCATATGTCCAACAGCAATCCACAGAGTCCTCCTCCATCTCACAAAACAGACGCAATGATGCCGACTGCAGGAGGGAAGCTGAGTCAGTGAACGTATAAACATCTCAGGGCTGGCAGGGGTGCTGCTCCAGCACCCAGGGCTGCATCCGGGTAGGTCCATGTGGCTTCTCCTCGGGGATGTCTTGCAGGAAGTGAGCCTTGCCAGCTGAAGCAGGGAACTGCTAAGGCAGCTGCACCCTGGTCCGACCATCAGAAAGCAAGAGATCTGAGAACTAGAAAGGCGAGGTTCATGGAGACATTTATCCCTCCGCCCTTCATAACCCCACATGTGTTTATCGGCCAGATTGGCACAATAAACTAACTACCGCATAATACCAAAAGACCAAAGAAGACGTTATGCTCATGGCTCATGGTGTCGGTGAGGAAGATGGCAACAGCACAGACTGGCAGAAGGGCCAACAGGTATGTCTCAGAAGTACAGCCGGAGTGCTCCTTATAGCTGGACGTGTCAGCAGAGACTAGTTCTTGGAGAAGGACGTGCTGCTGGGCGTAAAGCAGAGGGTCAGGGAACAAGATGCAGACCCCACCCCCCCACCCCAGATGGCCCGACACCGTGACTGCAGCAGTGGTCTCAAACCTGGACACAGTGGTGAGAAAGGACGCAGGACCGGGCAGTGTCTCCTGCTGGCCACAGGGTCACCAGACCTCAGAGCCGACTCCGTGGCACCGAAGAGCCACTGTAAGTTCACTGAACTGTAATTTCACATAAAGTTAATGACGATCCAATGACACAGCAAAATCTGGAAGTCTTTTTGCTTTGAGCTATGCCACCCTGTCATCTTGGGGTTTGAGAAAACCCCACGTACTTAAGTTCTTGTTTCTCTCCCCCCCTCTCTTTTCCTTAAGCCAGGAGAAAACAGAGGTCACTCTGAAGTTAAAATAATTGCTAGAGGAGAAGAGAAGATATTTTTAAAAACCTTCTCCCCAAATTACAGACTTAAGATGAATGAAAGTGGAATTGCAGTTGACCTTCGAAACCAAGCCTTCAACTAAATATACAAGCTGCTCCAAACACGCACTTCTGAAAGAACTCAGAGGGAGTGAACACACAGCCTCCACCATCGCCGAGCCCTGGGCTCTGCAGTTGTGTATAGTCCTTGGTGTTACTGGAGGGTCGCTGACCGCACCATCTCCCACAGGCTGCCCCCGAGCTCTTCCAAGGCCACCTACCTCAATGCTCTGAAGACATGTCCCCACGGCAGACTCGTGCTTCATGGCACAGCGCTGTTGGGGGGCAGGATGGAGGGGCCTCATGCACTACCATCCACACGGGTTCCTTTGGACCAGCACCCTTTGTGAATGGACAGGTGTACCCAAATGAGCTAGTGTGGCACAGGTAAGGAGCTGTCAAGGAGGATGGAAGGATGGTGAGGGTGGCGGGATCGGTGACATGGGGCTAGGATAAAGAAACTGTAGCAGATTCCTTTTCATGTGAGTGCTTTTGACCCAAGTGAAACAAAGAAATGATTAACAACACACCATACAACCTACAGCAGTTGCTGCCTACTGGACTGTAGTCCCCAAGGGCCCGGAGCAGAAATGTGCCCCAGGGGATTTTCACTGGCCATTTTTGAGAAGCAGACTAACCAGCAGGCCCCTTTCTTCTGAGGCACCTATGGGTGGTCTTGACCAACCATCCTTTGCATTAGCAGCCGAGTCAACCAGGGATGCCTTGCCTGGCATGTAGCTCACCTGGGTGTTGTGGGTGCCATCGGGTCGGTCCTGACCTGCGCTGATCCTGTGCACAGCAGAATGAAGTAGCGCTGCACGGACCTGCGCCACCTTCCAATTATTCCTCTGCCTGGGGCCACTGCTGAGTCCCGGCGTCCATCCATCTCGCCGAGGGCCTTCTCTACTTTACCAAGCGTGAGGTCCTTCTCCAGGGACTGGCCTCTCTTGACCATAGGGCCAACGTATGCCAGATGAAGTCTCCCCATCCTTGCCTCTGAGGCGCACTCACATCTGACCTTGGGACTGCACATGAACCTGGGCTTTCCTGTCATCTAGAGGAGTCCGGGTGGTGGGGAGCATGCTGGGCTGACATCTGCAGGCTCAGCAGTTTGACCTCTGAGGGAGAAAGACGAGGCTTTCTACTCCCGTAAAGAGCTACAGTCTCGGAAAGCCACAGTTCTACCCTGTCCGATAGGGTCACTAAGAATCAGAATATATGCGACAGCAGTGGGTTTGGTTTAATTTTAGAGGAAGCCACAGAAGCGATTTATTTATAAGGAAAAACTAGGGACCACTTTTGAAAATGTTTGAAGAGATTAAAACATTAAATGAAAAACATTAAAACATTAATAGGTTTTACATCACCTTACCCACTTTTATTCAAAGAATTATAGTTTGAGAAGGGAGAGGAGGGAAAAAATCACCTCCGTTCAATTGTACCTAAAATCATTTTTAAGGTAAATATTGCAACAGGCGTTTTAACTTTATTTTCTGAAGCAAGGAAAGTGGAATTCCTGTATGGAATGCAGATGCTTCAGCCAAGAAAAATTCTGTCTTGCGGATCTCGGCCGTTCTTCTTGAGCAAATACAGCAACATAAACATGGAGAAAGACAGAAGCCAGTGAGGAAAGTGATTGAGACACAGAGACTATCACAGCATCAAAGGCCGTTTGACCGGAGCGCTGGCTCCATCTGCATCACGTTTCAAGCCCGAGCCCTGAACGCGGTGTACTTATCTGACAGGATCTGACCAAACATCTTTAAGGTACCCCTGGCCGCCACTCCCACACATTCCGCAGAAGTGGCTCATCAGCACTTTCCCTTCACCCCTCCACGGACCCTTCAATCCGTTCCATAGCCGTGGCCCTAGTGGGTGTGCCCAGGCAGCCAGGATATCCTCCCGCACCGGTCTGGCGGTTACGGATGGGCCTCGCTTTCTGTGGGCGTGTGTTCTTGGAACAGCCGCGAAGCTCAGAGATTTCTGTGAACCAATTCGTCCCTGCAGGGCCCTCAGGAGCTCACCCCAGAGCTCACGGATTCCACCATAGACTTGTCCACCAAACCCGGCCACAGCCAAGCTGCATTTGTTTGACAGGCGGGTTGGGCGGGGACACTCCAGGCTACTGGCCCCAGTGCTCTTCCTCATGATGGAGCATGACCTGGCCCAGGTAAGGTTGACAACAGGTGAGCCCCTACCACAGCAGCCCCAAGTGGCCAGCGGGGTCTGCGGGAGTGTGCGGGGGAGCTCAGCTCCCTCGTGACAAAAGCAGGGAGGAAGGCAGGCAGTGGGGCACCCTCAGGTGGCAACATCTCCAGTAGCGACAAGGACAGCACCCAGGTGATCTCAGAAGACTGGGTGCTGCCCAGACGTCCCATTCAACAACCCTGGAAGAGCCCCTCGGAGCCCCTGGGTATGCACCCCACTGTCAACCAGAAAACTGGGGTTCCTGTCCACCCAGACCCTCATTAGAAGGGAAGGCTTGATAACTGACCTCCGAAAACCAGTCCCTGAAAGCCCTACAGGTGCAGTTCCACTCTGAAACACACAGGGGTGCCAGGAGTGAGGGTCGGGTCAGCTGGACGCCACTGGTTGAAAATGCCCATCTCTGGAAGGTGGTGTCCTTGGGATAATCAACTAGTTGGTAAAGCCACCGGCTGGGGTATTCTACCCTTTGTGTCTGCCAGTCGCCATTGTGCCCTGTCTTCATGGGTGAGGATCTTCTGGAAAATTCCTCAAGGGTCAGAGAGCGACTTGTGGGAGCCTCGTCTTGTCGCCCTCCCCCACATACCTATAGCTTGGGGTTCACCAAGTGAATAGGATTTTGTTTTTCATTAGCATGACGTGTGAGCCCCGTGCAAGAAAAAGTGGGGTGCCCCATGGTATTTTCCATTGCTTCACATGCATGTGAAAATCGGACACTGAGTAAGAGAGACTGGAGAAGAATCAATGCGTCTGAATCTTGGTGCTGGACTGGCGAAAGAACAAACAATTTGTCTTGGAAGAAGTACGGCCAGAATGTTCTCGAGAGACAAGGATGATGAGACTTGGTCTCACATACTGTAGACATGCTGTCCGGCGAGACCAGTCCCTGAAGAGCAGAGGGTAGAGAGAGGGGTAGTGAAGGGGGAAGACTCTCAACAAGATGGACGACACAGTGGCTGCGACCATCGGCTCAAACAGGAGAATGAGTGTGACATGGCGCAAGACCGGGCGGTGTTCCCTTCTGTTGTCCGTGGGGTCACTACGAGACAGAGTCCACTGGACGGCACCTAACAGCTGGTTCATGGCATTTCAGAACAGTGACAGCAGAAGCCAACTGGCCAACTGGGGGCTGGATCTGTTTCCGAGTTCATCTCACCTACTACAACGGGGTCAGTGGACTTTTACCATAAAGGGTCACCTGGTAACCATGGTAAGTGTTGAAGACCTGGTTGCCAACGTCATGTGAATACAGCCACACAGCACAGATCCGTGAATGCACCCAACTTTTACCTGAAGCTTTACTGATAAAAACAGGTAGCAGGCTGGTTTGGGATCAGGGGTTCTTGTGTGCTGACCCTTGAACTGGGCCAGAGCCTCCCAAGTTTGAGAGTGGACTGGACCCACCAGGGATCTTGTGAAAATGCCGACTCGGATGCAGCAGTCTGGCACATCCTGCAGCCTGGGATTCTGGTGGACAGGCTCCCAGGGGATGCTGGTGCAGCAGGCCTGGCTGCTCTCTGGGATGCCTGAGGATCACGGAACTAGATCAGGGGGCAGGACCCTGAGATTTCCTTCTGTGATCATGGCCCCCCCAACAGGGCCCTCCTGAGTCCATGCACAGTGCCTGACATGGGTTCAATGTCTCTTCAGAAAGTGACTCAATCAATAGACGACAGGCCCCTTGCAGAGGTCTGCTGCGTACATTCATTGCACGCCTGCTCCCAAAGGATAGGAGCCAGTTCTTCTACTCCTGGTCCTCTCTCTGGACATCCTAGGGGCGAGCCCTTGGCATTATGCTGCTGTCTGTCAGGTACCATTGAGTCTGTCCTACTCAGAGATGTGATGCACGGTAGGGTGAAACACTGCCCCGCCCGGCCGGCACCATCCGCAAACTCGTTTCTATGTGTTGAGCCCACGGTGGCAGCCCCCAGGTCAATCCATCTCCTTGAGGATCTTCCTCTATGTCACCAACCATCTGCCTTCCCCAGCGTGGTGCCTTCCCCCAGGGACGGGTCCCTTCTGATGACCTGTCCAAGCATGTGAAACGAAGCCTTGCCCTCCTAGCCCCCAAGGAACAATTTGGCCATACTTCTGCTATTATTAACAGGAAGCTAAATCTCTGCCCGCTTTACGTAACAGAGGCTCATGTGTCTACACTGGAAATCGTCTCTCTTGGAAGGAGGGCAGGCAGAGTACTCTTACAGTGGAGATAGGCAGTCCTGCTTCCTTCAGACATCGTCTCCATGGAGAAGGAGCTCATGCTCAGCACAGCAGAGGGGCAGCGAAGAGGGCCGCCGTCATGGTTTACATGACACAGTGTCCACAGCAATGGGCACAGGCACAGCAAGGGCCGGGAGAAGGGTGCTGGACTGGGCAAGGCTGCATTCTGTGATCCATGAAGCCCTGCGGAAAGGAATCAATATCCCCGAGCCACGACATTCATCACATTTTGAAATGAACGGGATTGTCCATCCCCTGCACCCATGCCCTCCCCGCCCGGCTTGTCCTCATTTCTGATAGCCCAGGTCAACTCAGACCAGCTAAGGCATGTGGGGTATGACCTGCCTCTCACACAAAACATCCTGCTGGAAAGGGGACAGACTTCCTGAAGCCAAGGAGCTGCTTGAGAGGCAGGCTGGTGCAACGCAAGCTCTTTCCTTCTGGGAAGCAAACCCCAGGCTGAGAGCTGGTCAAAGCGCATGCTGACAAAGTCACAGACAAACGTTTCAGAACTTCAGCCTTCCCTGTCCCTGCCCCTTCCCGACACAAGGCCACGCTCTTCCATTCACACGTAAGGAACTCAGCATCTTCCTCTGAGATGTTTTGACATTTGGCACAAAGGGAAGTCTGAAGAGGCAGGGTCAGGCCCATCAGGGTGGATGGGTGAGACCTGCCAATGAAATCCCACAGGACGGCCTTCTGCCTGCTCCGCGAGAGCAGGGGGACGGTCCTCAGGGCAACTGTGCTGGCATTTGCCTTGCCAATGCACCTTTAATTTTCTTAAAACTTCTTCCCACCAGTGCAAAGGTCTGCGGGGCGGCCCCAATCCCAACTGTGTGGACAGCTCCCCCTCCCCCACAGAAGAATTCGCTTCAGAGGACAGCACTGAAGCTGCAGCTCAGGGAGAGGGACATGTCTGATCAGAGCACACAGGAGCAAATGAAGGGGAGGAAGAGAGAGTGGAGCACATCCTGGCCCACCAAGCCTTGAGGGCGCCACCTCTGCTCAGAGCAGCCAATGCACAGAGAGGACCACAGAGCTGGCCCCACTGTGAGACACGACATCCTCACTGGCCCACAGCCTCACGGGGAACAACGCTGGAGACAGTGCAGGAACTGCACCTGATCTGACCCGACCACACTGAGGCGAAACACGAAGGGTGTGCAACAGAACAGCAAGGGGAGCACAGCAAGGAAGTCCCGAGGGGATACCCAACGTAGGCTGTGGGGTCAGGGTGTGGCACCCCATCAGACTCGACCAGAAAACACTCCTAAAGGTCAACAAACAGACCTTGAACTAAGCATAGGCTTTTCTTTTTTTGTCATTGCTTTTTCTTGTTGTTTTGTTTTGTTTTCTTTGGTTGCTTTGTCTTGTGTGTGTGCATATTATTATCCCTACATGTCTATCTAGATAAAATAAACAATCTGGAAGAGAAAGCAATGGGACAACGGTTTGGCGGGGACATGGAGGAGGGGGAGGCAGGGGAAAGGAAGTGGGTGTTTACAACCCCAGGAACAAAGGAACAACAAGCGATCTAAATTCAATGGTGAGGAGAATGTAGGAGGCCTGGTAGGGCTTGATCAAGGGCAATGTATCCGATTGGAATTACTGAAACCAAATGAAGGCTGAGCATGATAGTGGGACAAGAGGAAAGTAAAAGGAAATAGAGGAAAGAAGTAGGAGGCAAAGGGTATTTATAGAAGTCTAAATACAGGTATGTACATATGTAAATATATTTTTATATGACTATGGAGAAATACATCTATGTGCATATATTTATATGACTATGGAGAAATACATCTATGTGCACATCTATGTGCATATATTTAGCATTAAGGGAGCAGATGGACATTGCACCTCTACTCAAGTATTCCCTCAATGCAAAAACACTTTGTTCTATTAAACTGGCATTCCATGATGCTCACCTTCCCAACATGATCGCTGAAGACAAAGTGGGCACATAAGCAAATGTGGTGAAGAAAGCTGATGGTGCCCCGCTATCAAAAGATATAGCATCTGGGGTCTTCAAGGCTTGAAGATACACAAGTGGCCATCTAACTGAGAAGCAGCAAAGCCCACATGGAAGAAGCACACCAGCCTGTGTGATCATGGGGTGTTGACAGGATCAGGTATCAAGCATCAAAGACCCAGAACAAAAAAAATCTTATCATAGTGAATGAAGGCAAGTGCAGAGTGAAGACCCAAATCCCTTCTGTGGGCTACTGGACATCCCCTTACAGAAGGGTTGAGGGGAGGAGATGAGCCAGCTAGGGTGCAATGTAGCACCAATAAAACATCAACTTCCCTCTAGTTCTTTAAGGTTTTCCCCTACCCCCCAGCCCACTATCATTACCCCAATTCTACCTTACAAATCTGGCTAGACCAGAGCATGTACCTGGGTACAGATAAGAGTCAGAAACACAGGGAATCCAGGAAAGATAAACCCTCTAGGACTAATGTTGGGAGTAGCCATACCAGAAGGGGAAGGGGGAGGTGGGAGAGATAGGGGATACCAATCACAATGATATATCTATAACCCCCTCCCAGGGGAATGGACAACAGAAAAGTGGGTAAAGGGAGACATCAGTCAGTATAAGACATGAAAAAATAATAATTTATAAATCATCAAGGGTTCATGAGGGAAGGAGGGAGAGTGGGGGAGGGAGGGAAAAATGAGGAGCTGATACCAAGGGCTCAAGTAGAAAGAAAATGTTCTGAGAATGATGATGGAAACACATGTATAAATGCGCTTGACACATTGGATGGATGGATGGATGGATGGATGGGTGGATGGATGGATTGTAATGAGAGTTGTATGAGTCCCCAATACAATGATTTAAAAACAAAAACGTCTTCCCAATACGCCCCTGGGACCCTTCCCATGTCCTTTGAGAACATCCGGATGGCAACCCCTTGGGGTCCCCGGCAAGCAGCGACATCATCGTCTGAGCTGACACTCTGCCTTGAATGGAGCGGGCCCAGCAGCTGCCCCGAAGCCAGTGTTCTGCTGGGACTTGCTCCTGAAGACTCCAAATGGGACAAGTGCGTTATGGGGCGAACTTGCCTGCAGCCGTGCATCCACAGCGGGGGTGTCTTTCAACATATTTTCTTTGGAAGACGCTCCGTGCCTGCAGGGGCTGGGACCCTAGCAGCAATGCCTTCACACTCCCCAGAGGCCGCACCTCTGTCTCCCATCGCCTCCAAACACTGGGGTCCCCCTGGGTGGCAGTGAGGAAGTGCTGACTGGAAGATGGTGTTGATCTTTTTAAAAAGGACTGTGAACTTGGTATTAAAAAAAATTTTTTTGTACTTCGTCTGGTCAGCGGAGTGTAAATTTTAGAAGCCAATGATGTCTGTGTCCATGCTCAGAACGCAGTCCTCCACCCAAAGGAAACCGGAGCCCACTCCCGTCTAAGCCTTCAGGGCTCCCTAGAAAGAACTCAGGTATCTGTCTCCTTTACTCCTCTTCCACAGCCCCTAAAACAGCAGTCTCAACCTGAGGGTCACGACCCCCTTGGGGGTCCAACGACCCTGTCACAGGGCTCACCCAATTCATAACAGTAACAAAATGACAGTGATGAAGCAGCAATGAAAATGATTTTGTGGTTGGGGGTCACCACAACACGAGAAACTGTATGAAAGGCCACGGCAGGGGAAGGCTGAGAACCACTGGCCCCAAATAACCCCGAGGACAGTAGCATGGGGTCTTCTCTGAACCCATGTTCTGCTTCTCAGAGCCTTCCAAGTGGAGCTATCCTACTTCCTTTATTGGGGGAAAGCGGGCTCTAAGAAACCAAGGAATGCCGCATGTTAAAACCACCAGTCTACGGAGCTGGTGAACAGAGACAGAGGGACTCACTCTTGCTTTCCAAAAGTGCTTGCCAGATGCCCCCAAAACGCCAACCCAGAGACACCTCCAAACTCCAAGCTCTAAACCAGTGAGGTAGTTGATTGTGCCAACCTGGCCGATAAACACAGGTGGGGTTAATTGAAGGGCGGAGGGATAAATGACTCAGGGAGCCTTGCCTTTCTAGTTCTCAGGTCTCTTGCTTTCTGACATTCGGTCCAGGGTACAGCTGCCATAGCTGGCAAGGCTCACTTCCTGCAAGACATCCTTGAGGAGAAGCCACATGGACCTACCCCGATGCAGCTCTGGGTGCTGGAGCAGCCCTGTGGAGACCCCTGCCAGTGCTGAGATGCTCACACATTCACTGACTTGGCTTTCCACCTGCAGGTGACATCATTGCGTCTGTTTTGTGAGATGGAGGAGGACTTTGTGGATTGGTGTTGGACATATGGGTTCATGTTGGACTTGTGGGCTTGGGCAGCACTGGGTTGGGATGTTTTCTTGATGCGTACTTACCCTTTATATAAAACTCTCTCTTATACGTGAGTTTCTGTGGATTTGTTTCTCTAAAGTACCCAGACTAACACAACCAGCAAGGCCCCATTCAATGATACTCAGCCAGGCCCTCCCCCACTTAATCCAGAGAGACACACTAATCCGATTTTGAAAGCACGTTTTAAACACAGGCCTGGACGTCAAAGGATTGGCTCTGTAACACTCGTCAGGGAATTAAGTTAACCATAACACTGCACGGATGGAAAGAAGCATGGAGCCACCTGCTTCCAGAATGCGAGTCCTCAGATCAAAAACTGACAAGCACGCCAACAGACGGCTGCGAGAAGGCCATCTTTCTCGATCACGGCATGTTTTATCTGGTTCCGCTGGAGAGCAGGCGCCGGACAATTAGAAGCTGATGGGGTTTACGATCGGCAGAGGAAAGCAGCCCTTTGCGTGGTGGAAGCTCTAATACGCCACAGGAGCGGGCTTTTTCCTGCAGGCTTTGCAATTCCTTGCAGACAGGGAAGGGCAGAAGCAAGGACCGAGAATATAAACCGGAAGCCCCTTTAGATGGACATTTTCCTTTTTTCGAATTTGAACACCGTTATTGCCATATAATTCACGTGAACATACAGCTCAGTGGTTTAAATATATTACAAAGAGTTGTGCAAACATCAGTACAATCAATCTTAGAACATTTTCTTTTTTCTTGGGCTCACTGTTAGCTCCCACCAACCTCTCCTTCCTCACTCCTAAGAAATTATTGATCCAGGTACTGTCTCTGTGGATTTACCCATCTTACATTTCATACAGAGGAACACACAAAAACAAGAACCCAAACAACCCAATAACATAAACCCTAGGGGAAGCTCAGTTGAAAAGATTACAGAAAGTCATAAAAACTAGGTCCAAAGAGAGGATACGTGATCCTGTGCTACAAGGTTCAACTAACAGCAGCTGCATTAGTCTACCTTTGGAAGCGCCCTGTCGGATAGCAAGGCCGCTCACATCCCTGGGCAGTGGTCAGAGGGGATTCACCAACGGCCTAATCCAAGTGGGGATGAGGCTAAGCGCTTTGGGGCTTTCATGTGATCCTTATCTTTCTAGTCATAGGTTGGAGAGCTTAGAGAAGGGGGGTCGTGGGGAGAGTGGGCCTCAGAAGCGGAAAAGGTTCTTCGATGCTTCTGGACAGGAAGGGACAATGCTGCCCGTCTCTAAAACGTCAGCAGCACTGACAGACTCTGGACTTCCCATTCGAACCTTTGCTACGTTACCGCCCACATCCGTAAATGATCACAACTCACAATTTCTGGTCTGATATTGTAGATGGGAGACCACCTAAACATGATCCCTTCCGAGAAATTCTCCAGGGAGAGGAGAACGTCGATCCATCCACTTGGAATATGATGTCCTACGCTGGGAAGTTAGCTTGGTGTCGGGGAACCTGTCCAGGCCCCCGTCTCCCGAGGACAAGTTCAACAGAAAAGACAACTGGCTCCACTCCGATGCTGCTGCCGCCCAGACAGGATCTGTTTGTGACTCTTGCTCTAGCATTTTTGTAGCCCTTCCAAAGCTTGTGTTTTTGTAGCTTGTTTATAGATATTATGAAGAGTGCACATTGGGCTGCTAACCACAAGGTCAGCAGTTCAAAACCACCAGCTGCTTCTTGGGAGAAAGACAAGGCTTCCTAATCCTAGAAAGAGTTACAGTCTTGGGGCAGTTCTACTCTGTCCCATGGCCTCACTCGGCGCCCGGGTCGGCAGGTGATGGCAGTGAGTGTAAATGATGTTTAAATGATGACTCAAATCCCCACACTGTTCTAGACTCATGCCCTACTCATCTCCTTTATCATTGTCTCTCCAGAACAGAGACGGAATTTCGGAATGTAGGATGAGATAGGCTTATAGATGCTCACAGAAACCCATGTGCTTTCACACAAAGAACACTTGAAGAAGCACAGTGGGAAGTCAGTCTATAGTAACTGTTAGCTGTTGTTAGGTGCTCTCACAGCGCCCCCGTGGGGGCATGGGGACTCACAGTGACCCCACGGACAACAGAAGGCCACGCTGCCTGGTCCCATGCCATCCTCACAATTGCTCTTAAGCTTGAGCCCACTGTTGCAGCCCCGGAGGGCACCCGCCTCATGGAGGGCCTTCTTCTTTGCCACCCATACCAAGCACGATGTCCTTCCCCAGAGACTGGGCTCTCCTGGTAACGTGTCCAAAGTACGTGAGATGAAGTTTTGCTACCTTGGCTTCTAAGGAGCACTCTGGCTAAGAAGAATCAATTACTTCTATCATCCCCTCCCCTGCCCTGAAACTATATGTATTAAAGTACGTTATTATGTACAGAATGGTACTGCATATACGGGAATACCTGGGTTCTCAGGCTGTTTCTTGGTGTGGAACTTGCGCTCCCCTGATGAGAAAGGTACTTCTAAGAGGCGCCAGAGGGAAGTGAGGGAAATCTTGGACCACCTGAAGAGGATGCTATGAGAAATACCTTATTTCTAACCTGTGGTCCTCAGATGGGGGTGATTTTGCTCCTCAGAGGACACTGGCAGAGTCTGGCACTGTTTCTGGTTGCCCCAACTAGGGACAGGTACCACAGGTATTGAATGGATAGATCCAGGGACCATATGAGGCACAGGACAGTTCCGCCCCCACCTCCAGGACCCCCCTCCCACTCCCGCAACAAAGAACTGCTGGTGTGGACCTCTGTGTTACACAGCAGAACTGCCCTAGTGGGCACACTGGACTGTAACTTAAAACAAACTTTCTACTGTCAAGTAGGAGCCCAGGTGGCATGGTGGTCACACGTTGGGCTGCGATCCCTGGGGTCAGCAGTTGGAGACCACCAGCAGCTCCGAGGGAGACAGATGGATTTCTCCTCCCATTGGCTGTTACCAGGGGGTTCGCAGCATGGACTTGATGGCAGCGAGTTTGGTTTTGTGTTTACCATGAAGTAGGTGAAGGCTGACAGAGCTGATCCTCGCTGCCCCTGTGATGCTCATGGAAGCAGGTCTCCGGGTCTTTATCCCACAGAGTCACTGAGTAGAATGCTGTCCCATAGCACGTCCTGGACTTCAGCTTCTATTCTGGAGGGATGATGATGATGATGATGACGATAACCTTTCAGTTAGCAGCGAACTGTTTTACTGCCGTGTTACCAGGGATCCCACAAAGAATAATCTACCCCAAACACCAACAGAGCTGAAGGTTGGCAAAGCTCACTCTGGGTGGACCCAGCTCGAGTCCTAAGTTGGTTGGGGGGCCTCCTCCATGCAGCGCATGCCAACGTTCATGTGCCCTGGTGTACAAGCGCCTGAGTCGTTATCGGCGGGGGCAGGACCAGTGTGCTCCACAGAGAGCCCTAATGAAGGCAGGATGGAGGGGGAGGACCCACATGAGATTCATGTGATTAGAGAACAGGAAATGGCTCCCGAGTATGTGGACGGAAGGAGCCAGAAGCTCACAGCACAGCACGGCTGCGCAGCGTCAGAACTACCAACCCAACTCAAATCAATCATGCCCGGCTGCAGGACAGGAGTACACAGCCCAATGGGGGGTAGAGGGGGTGGGAGAAGCCTTCTTAAAGTCTTGTCCTCAGAGATGCATGTGCCATGGGCTCCCACGTCTTTCTCGGCGCTCCCATCCCACCCCCACCCGGACAGAGCACTTTTCTCCTCAACTTCCTGTCGGTGGAACACCCCCGAGACCTGTCGGTGGACAGAAAGCGCTTTGCCAGAATGAATGAAGTATCCCCATTGCTCATTCTGTGGCTGTCTGAATGGAGGCTGGGGAGAGGGAGCCCTGACAGTGGGATTCCCCGGAACGCTGTCCATTCACCCCAGGTTCCTGGCAGCGAGCTCGCTGCCCAGCAACTCCAGGCAGAGCACACGGTTCAGCCGGGAATCGACTCTCAGGATGACTTCCAGAAAACTGAGCCCGGAAAGACAGCACAGGTTCTGAAACCTGCCAGACGACGCCATCCCTGGGAACTAACTCTGAGAGAGAAAACCCCACTGGACACGTGACTTGTTCCAAAGGGACACAAGGGAACAGAAATGACCTGACCCACAGCACTGCGCCCGCTGTGTCTTGAACAAGCCTGCTCTTGAAAATTCATGAGGACCCAGGTCAGCGGTGAAGTGAGGGACTGGGGTCCCCCTCGTCAGCCGGAATGCACTAGGGTTTCTGTGTTGGGTTTGTTGTGCCTTTGTGATAAGTGCGGCGGTCAGTTTTCACGACAATGGACAGACAGCGATGAGAAGAACCCACATGGCTCTGGTGACTGCGCTGCCCCAGTCAGCTGCCCCAGTCAAGAAGTTTCCAGCAGAGGAAGACCAAAGAAGGGACCCGTCATTCCACCGGCACGGCTTTCAAGTCAGAGACGAGCACCCACCCCACCCCCAGAAGGATTTTCTAAAGCAAGACACTCCCGGGTCTTAGACTCTTATTCCCAGGCCAGTGAGCGCTGAGCTCCACAGCAGAACAGACGAGTTGGGATCCAGGCAAGCTCAATGGAAGCCGACTAGCCTATGGTTTTGCTGGATGCGCTGTACTGGAAACCAGACTGGAAATGAGCGCTCTGTGACACCACTGCTAACTCAGACGTTCATCCGAACCCGCACCGTGGGGCTTGCAGATGCCAAGCCACTGCACAGACTCGCCTGGCCGATGGCTCGCAGGATGCAGCAGGCTCCTCACTCTCGTTCCTGGGCTCTTCCACGGCTGTGGCTTCCTCCTAGGGGGACCCTCTGTGTCTCCTTCCCGGAAATGCATGCCACAAAGGTGGGGCTGACAGGAGCTGCTGGTGACGGAAGGCATCGCTGTGACAACTCCCACCCCCGGCAGGACATGCTGACCACGTCTGGAGAAGTTCAGAGGCCAGGCCATCATTCTTCCTGCTGGGCACTTTACAGACCTCGTGGCGGGGCTCTCTTGGCTGATAGTGGGAAACCGCAGCCCGGAGAGCAAGAGGGAAAGAGTCAGTCTGAGTCGCTGCCTCCCTCCCCTTCACCAGCGTCCAGCTCACAGTGAGTCACCTGGCTCCTGGCCTTAGCAGGTCGCAGTCCAGCAAGCAGGCACTGATGACACACTGTCCCAGATGCGGTGAGAGAACGGTCCGAGTGGATGTGGGGATGTGGGGAGACCATCCTGGAAGACAGTCTGGCAGACAGGAAGTGAGTCTCTGCTAGGTGGTCGTGAGTGGGCTATGAGCGCAGTCCCCAGGGAGCCAGGAGGGGGAGAGCACATAGCACAGGCATGAGGTCCCTCTCTGCCACGCAGCGAGGGGTGGGTGGGACAGATGGAGGGCTGACCCCAAGGTGGGGCTTGTCTGGGGGGCCAGGCTGGGCTGAGAGGGGGCTGGTAACCTGGGAGACCGTGGGGTTTATGGTGGGTGTTGACAAGGGGGCTTCATGCACTCAGCCTCTTATTTTCGGCATCAGCTCCCCACGTTTCCTTGAGGGAACTGCCCTTTTCCCATCCTCACTTGGGTGGCTTTGAGTCCACCAAGCGTGGACCATCCAGGTGCAAGGAGCTTCCCATCTCTGGTCTGGTTTGGGGGTTGTGGTACTGTGAGGCGAGGGACACTCCAGGTGGCTGCCATCTGCAGCCCCAGGGCACCAGCAGGCGGCGGCTGGGGTGGAAGGAGGATGAAGCCGCCCGCAGAAGAAGACCAGCATGATGGCAGCAAAGGGCAGCAGCGAGACTTGCCTGTGATCTCCTTCCTCCCCGGCTCTGTTCCCAAGAGACGTGCTCCCCGAGGAGGGCTCGCCTCCTCTGGCTTCGTGCACAATCCAGGGAATCCCAGGTCGGCTTCTCTTACAGCCCTGGGCTGGTGGGGACGTGGAGCTGGGTGCCCTGCTGCCCGGGCTATGCTTCCTGGGTGAGCCAGCCCGAGACTCAGTGATTGGTCCCCAGGATAGGCATCTACCCCCAAGGCTTCTCTCTTCCCTGGTAACACCAGCCCTGAGAAAGCGAGGTCACATTTTCCCTGCAGGAGGGAGTGGCCAAGAACCACGTGAACCTGGACCTGCCCACAGCCATTGCTGCTCTCTGAGTGCCCGTCCAGGTAGTGGGAGACGTGACTGCGGCAGGCACGGGGCTTTCTCCCATCGGTGGGACCGAGCTGAAGGAAGGCGTTGGACCCTCCTGCTTGTTCCTACCTCCAGACCCCGCGGACACGTCCACACGGCAGGTTGCTTCTGCTGTGGTGCTTGATAACAGAGAGACTCATTGAGACTGAACTCCCATTTCACGCAACTGACCCCCTTACGCCTAAGAGTCATGTCTGATCTTGAAGGCCCACTAAGCTGTACGAGATGAAAATGTTATGCACTTTTCTTCTCCAGCACGTCCAGCCGAGCCCAGCAGATAACACTGCTGTTGGAGCTGGGAGCTGGCCATTAGGTTCCCAATCACAGTGACCCATCTGACCAAGTGGTCAGGCGATGTTGATGGGCCCATATTTGGAACGCACGGAGGCCGCTGCCCACTATACAGTAGAACCCCAGACCTTGCGAAGCTAATCCATTCTAGAAGGAACGTCGAGATGCGAAGCAGTCGAGTTCTGAATCAATTTTTTTCCATAAGAAATAATTGAAAATGTATTAACCCATTCTTGACTGGAAAGCTTTTACCCTAACCTTGCCTTTTTATACAAAGCATTATGCAGAAATTTCAAAGTAAGTTCAGAGTTAAATAATATGATTTAAATAAGAAACACAACATTAAAAAGGTCTTTAACAACTACGGTGTGGCCCATACCTTGAGACGGATGAGGATCTGGATCTGCGGACACGGATGTGGAGAGGAGGTGTGGAGAGAGGGGCATTGTTTGGAAGGGGGATCCCCTTTCATGAAATCAACTGGTAGCTACTTTTCAGTTTGCCCCTTCTTTGCCTTTTTTCACTAGGACCTGGCTGGCTTTCTCTAAAAGAAAATCTGCCTAATGAGGTCTGCTGTTGGTGTTTTCTAAACTGTTTTCTAAAAGGGTTTCCTAAATTATCATAAAAAATATCGATAACACAGTTAACCAGTTCCTTATCATGATGATGCTTTAAAAAAAAACCTCTTCCTTAGGACCCATGGTTTTTATCTAAAAACAGTACAAAAGCCATAAAAATTAAGAAGATTATAGCAAGATGCTTGGAACACAGCACAAAAGGTCTAAGCAGCGCGTACTAACAACGCCAAGTAACGCCGGGTGACCAAAACATGAACTCCTATTGTTTACAAAGATCACGTGCGTAGGTCAGATTCCGATGTTTTGTTCGAGCTCTGATGCAAACCTTTCTCGACATTTCGAGTTGAAATCCAATGATGTCAAGTCCTGATGCGATCGAGGGCCGGGTTCAATAACTGCTATCAATAATTGCTATCAATATCGACTTCTCTGGCCATGGTCCCAGCCCTCAGCACGAGTAGGACCTCTGAGAGGTGCTGACAGATGCGCGGATTCTTTCTGGACATGCCTGGGAGAGGCTGCAAACCTCGGGAAGAGGTGCTGGGTGTCTGGGAGGGGGCACTGAGAGGAGAGCCCCCACTGCCTGTCCCTCCATGTGCATTTCTTACTGAAAAAGGAAAAGTAGCCCCAGAGGCCTTTGAACAACAAACGCTAGCTTGTTTTAACTAGTCAAGCAACTAAGAATGCTGTCCCCTCTGTGTGAGAGCAAAGTCAAAGCCTGTCTTGAGCCTTCTGCCCTTGAAAAGGACCAGCTCCGCGGGAGGATTCAACTGACAACAGCAACTGGAAGAACACTTGGGGGGGGGAGGGGGGGCAGTGAGTATGTCTTTGGGTGGGGCGGAGAAACGGCTCCCAGGGGGAGGGGGAGGATGGACGACACACGACTCCCAGAAGGGCCGCTTCAGCCAGGACCACTGACCAACGCAGACGCCTGACTCGGGTTTCAGCTGCGTGTGTTCTCGACAACGGCAAACGGAAGTCATTAAAACAGCCAATAAAAGCAGTCCTTTTGAATAAGATGAAGCAACGGGGCTGCAGAGGGCACGCCGGGTGTCTACACCATTCTGCACGGCTGGACTTGGATTCCTGGTGGGAGGCAGAGGGCTGGGGTAGACCCTTTGAGGCCCTGGAAGAGCCGTCCTCGGCCTGACCCAGGGCCATCACCACGGTTTCCGTCACTGAACTGCTGCTGGACCAGGGTCTGCCTCCCTCCTGGCTGACCCCCACAGCTCAGCTTCTTGTGCCTCCTCTCCTCTCCCCACCACTCATCTGGCCCTGGGAGCTGGCCGGGTTCTCACTGGGCTCTTGTCCTTCTTCAGCATCTTCTTTCCCACCACACTGGCCCAAAGTCTCGTGCTGTGTGCTAGGTAGGTACCTTGCATGACCACACCACGCCCACTGAATAGTCACTCTGCCAGTCTCCCCTGCAGAGTGGCCAGAGGCTCTGGGCGGGCTCTGCCATGGAGGTTCAGACTGCGGGCCCACTACATACTTCTCCTTGGCTTCCGAAGCACACCACCATGAGCACCGGGGAGGCGCCGGAGAGTGTGTCCCTGGCAGGAATGGTCCCACATTGGACTTCGCTCCCCTCTCTCCTTCCTCCTGGCCCTTCTCTCCAGGGTTTCTGTCATTATTGTTGTTTTAAGCTTTTTTAAAAAAATTTTTTTAATCCTTTCCCATCCAGTGTTTAACTCAGGGTTCGGTACATGAGACAACCAGAGGCTGAGGGCCTCCCTCAACATCTCAGAGCAGCTACGGCCACCCGAACCCACAGCACACGGTGCCAAACTGGCTGTGGGCTGAGACTCTAGGGCAGTGGTTCTCAACCTTTCTAATGCTGAGACCTTTTCATAGAGTTCCTCAGGTGGTGGTGACCCCAACCATAACATTGTTTTCGCTGCTACTCACTGCCATTGTGTCAATCCAGGCTCAGAGTGGCCCTACAGGACGGAACTGGAAACAACTGTCACAGCTTGCTCACTCGGAGTGAATGGTGGGTGGGCTCGAACGCAGGTCTGCTGGGTTAGCAGCCAGATGCTTAACCACTGCACCACTACCGCCAAAGCCAGACCCCAATGCCACCGAGTCAACAGAGAATTATAGCATCATCATAGGTCAGTCAGTAAGCAACAAACAGCTGATCTGGGCCTCCGAGTTTGGGGTGAATGGTTCCCAGAAGGGGTGGCCCCTTTCACGTCAACTCTGTGGACATCTCCTCCCAAGAAAAACCACAGATCCTGGATTGGGCTAACAGTGCTTGGCCTAATGGTTGAACTCAAAACCAAACTCACTGCCATCAAGTTGGCTCTGACTCACAGTGAGGCTATGGGGCAGGGCAGAACTGCCCTATGGGTTTCCAAGAGGGAAACTCTTTACAGGAGCAGAAAGCTGGTCGTTTCAAACCATTGACCTTGTGGTTAGCAGCCCAACACATAACCACTACACTATTCGGGCTCATGAAAGCAGCAGTCCAGAGACCAAATGATGCACTGCATTGTGTAAACCTGCGCTGCACGAGGCCTCTTTAGTGTTGAAAAGTAAGGGTGTTACTTTGAGGACTATGTAAGGTGTATTGACCCAAGCCATGGTATTCTCAGTCTCCTCAAATGCACGTGAAAGAAGCACATTGCATAAGAAAGCCTGAGCAAGAATCGATACACTGGAATTATGGTGCTGAAAGTACCGCAGGTTGATAAAGGACCAACAAAGCCTGTCTTGGAGGAAGTACAGCCAGAATGTGCCTTAGAAGCAAGGATGGCACGACCTCGTCTCACCTACTGTAGATGTGCTATCGGGAGAGACCAGTCCCGGAGAAGGACAGCATGCTCCGTAAAGTGGAGGGGCAGCGACCAAGAGGAGACCCAAACAAGATGGAGCGACGGAGGGCTGATGCAATGGGCTCAAACGGAAGAACAAATGTGCGGGTGATGCGGGACCAGACGGCGTTTCTTTCTGTTGGACAGAGGGAACAGGCACCAACGTGACAGAAGGGAACCGGATTTCCTTAGAGCGATGTCCAGTGTGCGACGTGGGGCTCAGAGTGGATTGATTTTGTCTAAATCCTGAGGCGTCTCAGGCCCACATCATCTACCCTCCCCACCCTTACTCCCCGCCCCCCTGACATTTTTCGGAAATTCTTAAGTGGCAAACAGCCTACTCGAATGTCCACTTCATACCAGAATGAGACCAGCTAAGTAGCACTTAGATTTCTAGCCGGTATCTATCTGCATCCCGGAGAAACACAAGACCATTTCCCATGGAATGTCATTCTTGGTCTCATGACGTCTGTGCTTCTTCTCGGAACGTTCACATTGCGAAGATGAGCAGGAAGGCGTTGATTTGCTCCATTTTCTGCCCAGTAAATCGGGACCTGCGGTGAACACCCTTTCTGTGGTCTTGATTCTGCCAGCGGTCTGAAAGTCTGCTTTCCTCTAAGTGCAAAGTACTCTTCTTTGCCAGAATGCAGTCAATCTACATGTAAATCCAGACTCCCAGGAGGGGGGTTCCAGAGAATGCCTTTAGCATCCAAGAGCTTACTGACAGCCTTACAAAGAAAGGGCTGTCAGTCTTCTCAGGATCCCTGGAGCAGGAGGGAGGAAAATGCACCATCTCACGTAGACTGCTGTGCTTTTGCTGGGAAGTGTCCTGGGGGGGAGCTGGAGGGTGGAAATGTTCTCAGAGAGCCCCCAGATGTCTTGATCCAAAGAGCTGCTCCTGCTGGCATGAGGTGCCTCTGTGCCACCCGGGAGCTGGCAGCCCTGGGGTGCAGGGCCAAGGCACGCCACAGGCACAGAACGGCCAATCCTGGGTCTTGTTGGGTGGCCTTCCCAGCTCAGTGTCAAAGGTGGGCTGGGCGTGGGGCGTGGGACGTGGGGAGGGGGAAGCTTCCATTGGCTGCCTTTTGCCAATGTGTTTATTTCAAGGAGGGCGTGATGAATTACGCGTCTTTCTGCTCCGGTCAAGAGTGACCGTGTCGGAAACTCCCAGGGCAGTTCTACCCTGTCCTACTGGGTCGCCTGTCATCACAAATGACATAAAGACAGTGACTTTGTGGGGTTTCACTAGTAAACGTCGTAAAAAGGCTGAAGTGCCCAATATCAGGGCCCCATAAAAACAAAAACAGCCCAGAAAACCCTCCCTGCTTTTGACTCCGAATCACAGCGCCCCTGCAGAGCATGTCTGAAGCTACACATCTTTCTGGCAGTAGATAGCATCTCTCCATCCCACGGAGCAGCTGATGGGATTGAACCCGCTTAACTGGCCGCACCACCAAGGAGCGCTCCAATATCACCCATCAGCAAATCCAAGCTCACTGCCATTGAGCGGGTTCTGACTCATAGCAACCCTCTAGGACACAGCAGAACTGCCCCTTCAGATTTTTTAAACTATAAATCTTTACGGGAACGGAACATCCCATCTCTCTTCTACAAAGCAGCTGGTGGTTTTGAAATGCTGGCTTTGCGGTCAGGGGTCCGATGCTAAGCCTACTATGCCTCCATCAGCCCTCCTGCCTCCCCCCCCAACTCCCTCAGTCTTCTGCGGAGCGGCTTCCACAAGCTCTGCTCTCCGGTGTTCCTTCTCTCTTCCAATTGTAACTCTCAGAGGTTTCTTGGGCTCTCCTCCCGACACAGACACACACGCGTACCCCGTGAGCCTCATCTGGACCTCCACCCCTGCCCCTGTTTTGAAGGGTGGGTTTTGATCCCTCACTGATCTGATACATCCCCCCAAGGCCTGAGGTTTGCCTCCACCTAGAGCCGCCTCGGAAGAAAGGCCTGGTGATCCACATGCCCACCTCAGAGACACTGCAGGCCAGGGGCCAGGCCACCGCAGTGAAGTCAGCCATCCTCCTTGTTTGGCTTCCTGGCGCACAGAGATGCTTCTGCTTTACCCTGGTCTACTGCTACTCCAAGTGATGAAAAGTTTGAGTGACCTGTGAGAATGACCAACGTGGGGCAGGGAGAAGCAGGGAGCATGGGCTGTTGGGAAAATGGCGCCAGCAGACTCCCCCTACCCAGGGTGGCTGCCGACCTGAAAGGAAACACAAGCACAACTGAGGGGAGAGCAGAGAAGGAAGTGGGCCTGTGCCCCCA
>NW_022103968.1:5012783-5015511 GCF_000313985.2 Echinops telfairi | reverse complement strand
GAGCTCCTGGTGGCATTCACCCTACATCCGAGGCTGGGCTTCTCCCAGGGAACAGTTTGCTCTTTGTTCTTGAGTTTGGTATCCCCCCACAGTTGGATTTCTTAGGGTTTGCATTTTCCTTTCAGCTTTCTGTCGCAGAAAGTTACACCCGAAACCGGAGAGCAATGCAGTCTTTGTAAGCACCTCGGTGCTTGTACAAGATGCCAAGCTACAAGGCTGGCGGTTATGTCTCAGCTGCCCCAGACCCTGTGCTCAATGGACATGAGACAGTCACTTAAAAGGAAGCTTGTGGTGTGTGTGCCTGATTCTCTAAGCCAGCCGTTCTCAACCTGTGGGTTGTGACCTCTTTGGGGTTGAATGACCCTTTCACAAGGGTCGCCCGATTCATCACAGTAGCAAAATGACAGTGATGAAGTAGCATAGAAAATAATGTTATGGTTGGGGGTCACCACAACACGAGGCACTGTATGACAGGGTCGCAGCATCAGGAAGGTTGAGAGCCACTGCTCTAAGCGGAAGCAGCTTCTCCGAGTCCCGGACTGCTTTTGCCTGCCGCTCGTGTCTCAGGGTGTCAATACTGTGGTGGTCAGTGAGGATGTTGCTAGGCTCGCCCACAGTGGGCCCGTTTCAGGGAGCTTCCAGATTAAGACAGACGAGGAAGAAGGCACAGGCAGGCTACAGCTGAGGGATTAGTCACTGACGCCCTTCTGAACAGCGGCCCTGGCTTCTTAAGGCAAACACACACAAAAACACAAACCCGCTGCTGCGGAGTCTCTTTTGAAACCCTATCTAGGGTTGCCGAAGCAGTCAATCTTTACAGACAACCTCATCTCTTTCTGTCAGAGAGGCTGGTGAATTTGAATCGCTCAGTGCTTCCCAAGCAAAGCCATCAGGGCTGCCACATGCAAAGCAGAGTGGACCAAAATGACTCTGATGGAGCCAACTCTTCCAAACCTTCATTTGCTGGTGGGGCATGACTCAGTGCGGGAAGCGACAACTGCAAACATCCATGAAGATTCAGAATGCGGAATGTGTGAGGCGTAAGAGTCTAGGAAAATTTGAAATCGACCAAAGTAAAATCAGAATCTCGAAGGATCAATCTCCACCGAGCAAGACTGAGATGGAGCCACCTGGATTGGCCATTTTGCATCAATCGTACGGTTACTATGTGATGAAATGCCAAATGCAGGAGGGAGGAGTATCGCATTCATCATCGAAAAGATCACTTCAGGGATGATGTTGAAGTACAATGACGCTGTTTGTGGTAGGGTACCATCCATACGCCTACAAGGAAGTTCAGTGAATGCCACTATTTTTCAAACTGCTGCACCAACCCCTAAAGCCAATGATAAATTGAAGAATTCTATCAATTTCTTTGGTCTGAACTGGATCAAACACGCAATCAGGATGTATTGATGATGTCTGGTGATTAGGAAGTGAAAACTGGAAACGAGACGTATCAGCAGTCGGAAAATTCCACCTTGTGGAAATGAACAGCAAGGTCCGAGCTTCGAGTTACAATACTGAAGGACTCCAGGGGCATACTGCTGAACGACGCAGAAAGCATCAAAAGACAATGGAAGGAATACGCAGTCACTGTACCAAAGACAATCTGTCAACATTCAACCATTTCAAGAGACCCAGAGCCAATGGCGCTGAAGGAAGAAGTCCAAGTTGCAGGGAAGGCATTAGCAAAAGCAAAGCCCCAGGAATTATCGGAAAGTCATGTGAAATGTTTCAACAGTGATGTGACTGACGTTGGAAGAAATGTGGAAGACAGCTAGGGGGGCTTGGGGGGTGGGGGTGGGGGTCAACCAATCAGACGAGGTCCATCCATGCCCGTTCCAGAGAAAAGTAACCCATCACAATGGAGAAATGGCTGATTGAACAATATCACTAGAATCGCATGCAAGGAAAAATTTGCCGGAGATAATTGTAAAATGGAGGTAGCAGTACTTTCATAAGGAGCTGCCAGAAATTCAAGCTGGGTTCAGAAGAGGATGTGGAATGAGGGACAGCTTGGCTAAAAGCAGGGGACACTGGAAAGATGGTGTTTTATTGACCATGCAAAGGCATTTGATCATAACAGCAATGGATACCCTTGATCTGCAGGGAAATCCCAGAACCTCTGCTCACGTGGAACTTGTACAAGGACCAAGAGACAGGTGTTCAAACGGAACAAGGGGACACTGCTATCAGGAGAGGCGCGTGTCAGGGTTGTATCCTTTCACCTTCCTTATTCCATCTGAGAAGCTAGGCTGTGAACCGACGAGCTCGGCTCCAGGACTGGCGGAAGGCTAACAACCGGCCTTATGCAGATGATACAGCCTTGCTCGTTGAGAGCGGCACCTTCAAGAACTTGCGGATGAGACCAAGACCAGAGTCTTGGCATGAATGGTCTGAATGCAGTCGGGATTGGGGTCACTCAGTGGAGAGAAAACACAGCCTCACCACTTAACCCACGGACAAAATCACGATCAACCGACAGAAGACTGAATCGCCCATTGCGTTTCACTTGACCCCACAATCAATGCTCATGTAAGAAACGGTTTTTAATACTCAAAGTGTGTTGCATGGGTCAAATCTGCTGCATGAGTAAGACCTCTTTAAAAGTGCTCAAGGAATGATGCGGGCAATGAATGTACAAATGCGCTTTACACAATTGATGTGTGTATGGATTGTGATAAGAGTTGTATGAGCCCCTAATAAAATGATTTAAAAAAATGTG
>NW_022103968.1:5000835-5011653 GCF_000313985.2 Echinops telfairi | reverse complement strand
TTTATCCCTCCGCCTTTCAATTAGCCCCACATGTGATTATCGGCCAGGCTGGCACAATTAACTAACTCACCTCACCCCCCACAAAGACATCCTTTTGAGGACGAAGGGAGATCAGTGCAAACCATGGTCTTGGTCGCGGCCGCTTACGCAGGCGGAAAGCTTGCAACCCACGGGGAGCCCAGAGCAGGACCAGTGCCTTTGAACGACGGGGCTGGGGCAGCTCATGGAAGGTGCCCCCCCTCGACTAGCAGAAGGACAAGCACCCCGTGGGCTGGGAAGGACAGCCAGATCTCCTGCACCTTAGGAAGGATGATGACGCACCTCCTCTCGTGTGCTTTGGACGTGAGGTTAGGAAAAAACAAAATCAAACTCACTGCCTTGAAGACGGGAGAACTGCCCTTGTGGGTTTCCAAGACGGTCCCTCTGCAGGAGCAGCAAGCCTCTCCTTTCTCCCACGGGAGAAACCAGTGTTCGGAAAAGAGCGTCTGCTGACGGACTCACACGGTGACTCAGTGGCTTCTGCAGGACTGGGCAGTGCTTCGCCGTGTGGTGCACCTCGGGTCATTGAGTTGAAGGTCACCAGAAGGCACCTAACAACAGAGTCAACCTGCTCACTAAGACCAAGAAAAGCCAAACCCACTCTGAGTTTCTTTCAAAGCAGAGGGTTTGTGAGGCTGTCCATCTTCACAGAGGAGGCAACTGGCCTCATCTTCCTTCTGAGCAGCAGGGGGGGCTCAAACCACCCGATGCCTCCCTGGCTGTGCCACCAGGATTCCTAGATCTCCATGTACACGAGCAGCCTGTGCCTGGAACGTGGGCTCACTTCCATCGGCTAAGTGGCATAGAGGTGGAGGTCAGTCTGACAGCCTGGTCCAATGGCCGGAGGTTATGCTGAGCTTGCTAGAGAATTACTAGCAAATTACTCCCCACATAAGCTCTTCTCCCTGTGGGAACACTTGCCCTCCTTCTCCTCCCAGGGTTTTCCCAACAATGATGCCTTTTCAGGAACATAAAAACTCCAGGGGGGAGGAAATAAGGGCAACAGAAATAGAAGGTTACCAGGGAAAAATGGCCCAAGCACACAGCTCTTTCCCACTCTACCAATGCCCGGTAATAACCTACATCTGAGAAGTCAAACAACCGACCCCAATTCTAGCCCCAAGCCACTCAGAGCAACTCTTTCCCAGAGAGGGCGAGTGTCTCCTTCTCCTCCCGTCCTCATTCTGTCCGCACCGTCATGACGACTCCTGCCTGCCTGCCTCCACTAGACATAGATGGACCATACTCGGGCCGGGACATTGCCCACAAAGCGGTGGGAGTTCACATCAGACCACAAGGAGGGGGTGTCTAGGTGTGTGTGTCGGGGGAGAGGGGCTAGTGTGCAAAGGGAGCAGAGAAGCAGCCAAAGCTGCAGCAAGGGGCATCATCATGCCGGACACGGGGCAGCTGGAAGAACAAGTTGAAGTTGAATCTGGGGTCAGGAGGGGGATGAGGGACACGCAGGCCATCGAAGCAGTTGAGCAGAGCCACTGAGAGACTGCTCCAAGCTTAGAGGTCTGGGGAGGTGCAAATGACGGCTGCGTGGCTGCTCACAGGTTGGAGGGTCAAGCCAACCTCGGGCTGCCATGGGTCAAAGGTCGGGGGATCTACTTTGGAAATACCTGCTGTAGGAATCCACCAGGATCTACTCTGAGACTGTGGAGCTGCCATGAGGCAGAGTGGCCTGGATGGAGTGGAGGTGGTGGAAGTGGAGGGGGTGGAGGTGGAGGTGAAGGTAGGGGAGGGCAGAGCTAAAAGCAGCAGAGGGCAGTCAGGCCAGGACTTGCCATGGTAACGACAGATGACCAGTGGGCAGCAGGAGGAGGAGGAGGAGGAGGATAGAATCCCTGTCGTGTTATGGGGGACAGGGAAGCGCTGGTACACTCTGGGCTGCACAGGAGCAGGGGAGGAGTCTGCAGGCACCAGAGACGGACTAAAGAACCTCTCAAAACCAGTGGGAGGGAGAATCCCGTGATTTCTGATTGTGGTGAACCAGGTGTTCCTAAAGGAGTGGGGGGGGGACTCATTAGCATGTTTTAAGGAGCATCCCGCCAGAATTAAAATGGCATTTCTCAGGCTACAGTAAAGCATTTGATTTAGGATCACAGATAACGATGTGACAACTGTATTTATACATCCCACTACTCCCTGCTTTGTGATCCTTTGTGTACATAATTCAGAAACCCTGAAGGTTCTATAAAGGAAATGAGAAGAGATTAAGCAAGGGACAATACATCACTATTATCTGCGCGCGCTTTTGTGTGTGTGTGTGTGTGTGTGTGTGTGTGTTGAGAAACTAAACACACACAAGGGTACAGAGAGGAAAGCTCCAGCCGGGTGCTGCTCCCAGGAGGGCAGAATCACCCCATGGGCTGATACCACACCACATGCGGCACCCACTGCCCTGCTCAGCATCCTGAACACTGAGAAAGTCTCCCCCTCCCAGCCGAAGGCCCTTCTGTAGGAAAGCCACCAGGGTGGCATGAGACTGTGTGTCCTTTTGTCCTCCTCCTTCTTGAGTGCCCACGTCTGCTATGATAATGTCCTTACAGGAGTCACATTTACAAACAATACCCACTGCCCTCCCGCCGATTCTGACTCACGGCGACCTTCTCCACGAGACAGGGTACATCGGTCTCTGTCTTCTACACAACACGGTCACTCTTCATAGGAGTTCAACACCTTGTCTTTGTCCCAAGGAGTGGATGGTGGGTTTGAACTGCCAACCTTGTGGTTTTTTAGCCCAGTGGGTAAGAACGGCACCACCAGGGCTCTTGACTTAAAATTAAATAAGTAAATAAAAGGCAGAGGGGCAGTCCAAAAGAATAAGACTATCCAAGAGATGGGTCAACACCGCGGTTAGAACAATGGGCTCATAGCTAACAGGACCGGGCAGGGTTTGGGTCTGTTGGGCTTCAGAGTGGACTTGGGGGCACCTGACAACAGCACCGGCGTGATGAAACCACCAACCCAACGTCCAGGCAATCCCTGGAGGAGATCCAAGTCGGGCTGTCGCCGCAGCATCGGCTCTTGGCACCCACCGGCTGCTCCATGGGAGGTGAGACTTCCTGCTTCCGCAAAGGTCTCTACAGCCCGGGCACCCACAGAGCAGTTCTCCTCGGTCCCGCAGGCTCGATGGGAGTCGAACCGACTCTGTGGCCGTGAAGGTGGATTTTGTGGGATCTTCTGATTAGCCAGGGGGCAGTTGGGCGGCAATGTTTGAAAGCTGGCGGGATCATCGGGGACCAATCTCCACCATCCATCCTGGTGCAGGAAATACACTGCCGCCACCGGCGTCATCTTGACGTGCGGTCTCTGGGGAAGCCTCATGAGAACGAGGAGGGCGGGCTGGCGGCTCGGCGTCAGACCTGGGCTTGACACTAGAGCTCTAGTGGCTCAAGTTGTTAAGCACTCCACCGGCTAGCTCCTGGGTCGGAGAAAGACGGGGCACCCTGCTCCCCCAGAAATTACAGCCTTGGAAACCCACGGGGCAGGCTGCTTCTCTTATAGGTTTGCTGACTCCGACTCCACTGGATGGCGGTGGGTTTGGGGAGGATGCTCAGAGGCAGGGGCTGGGGCCGCTGCAGATGGACAAGCTGGTGGCAGAATTCACTGTACGGTCTGGAAAAAGTGGAGCTGGACACAGACCTGGGTGTCCGGGACAGGGTGTGAGAGGACAGCGAAATTTGGAGGAAGGGACTGGGGAGCGCTAACATGAAGGTGCCCAGGAAGGGAGTGGGATGGGGGCACCGGGGAAGCTGGGATCACGTAAGCCCAGGGTCCTTCAAGGACAGTGAGGTGGGGGAGGACCAGGCTGGGCACAGGCAAAGGGCGGCGTTGTCTGTTGAGAATCTAAAACAATACAAAACACACCAAAGCTCCGTCTGCTTTTCATTATCACCCAGTGCCGACAATTCTAAACAATGTCAGTGATAAAATATTCCTCCCCGCCTGGGAAAACCACCCCCACTGCTCTGCCCTCTCCCACCCCGACCGCACTTATGGACGCGTTTCAGCAGTCTTTAAACAACCGCTCTCAGGACATATTTAATTTGGAGATGCTCTCTAAGACAGCTATGCTTTTACTCCCGGACAGGCCCCTCCTTTCAGGCTCTGCCTTGGTCGCTAGGATGCTACAGCTATTGTTTGTTTGCTAGCTTGCTTGTGGATGGGGCAATGAAAAAGTTCCAAGTATTCTGGAAGAGTTGGGGTGCGTACGAAAATAACACAACAGTATAAAGCACCTGCATACACCCACCCGACTCAGGCCGCCCCTCCTAGGGAGCCTTCCTCTGGCTGGGTTGTTCTGAAGCAAATCCCAGACGCCTTCAGTGCACACACATCACCAGTTGTGCTTCTATAATGCTTCCTTCTCTACCAGTCCTCCCTGGGCGTTCGTCCTCCCCCCTCCTCCCCGTTTGCATCATTACATCAGGCTGTCACCCTTATTGTTTGGGTGGCCTGCCTCCAAGAAACTCTGCTAGGGTCTCAGTTCTTCTAAGGCCTGTTTGCTTGCTGGTTGGGCGCCGTCAACATTCTCCGTCGATTCTGAAGCTAGCGTGGCGAGGCTTAGACTGGCTTTACTTTCGACGACACCAGGGAGGATCGATTGCTACGCAAGGACACGGAGAGCCAGTGAGAAGGAATAAAACTTGCCCTGGGGTGGAAGGACACACGCATAACCACGGGCTCCGACCCACCAACAAGCCAAGATGGAGCAGGAGCAGCGGGCGAGGCACTGTGGAGTTACAGCGAAGGTTTCCCATGCCGGGGCCAACTGGAAGGCAACCCCCACCACAGGACCAAAGTGAAAATAACTCGATGCACCAAAGCCTGGAGAAAGCAGTGACAATCAGAAGCCCACTGCCTATGGCGCCCACACACCAAGGACCATGGAAACCCCACCCTCTCCCTCCGTCCTGCAGTGCTGGAATGTGGTTGGGGGGATCCGGGATGAGAGGGAGCCGGGGGTGTTGGCTCCCAAGCTGGGTTTCCTAGTACCCAGCTCAGCACATGGAATTAGAAGAGGCTCAACATGGACCGTGTGACAGATGGATTGAATCAGGGAAGGAATGGATGAATCAGGGAATTGAGTCAGGGAAGGAACCGGTGGCCTCAGCCATGGTGAAGAAACAGGGAGCATTATTGGCCAGATGCACGGATTATCCAAAGAAACCCTGAAAAAAAATCACTAAAGTACTTTCATTTGTAAGACTGACTCTCATCCTTCTTTAGAAATGCACGCATTGTGGACAAAGAGGACCCCAGGAGTGTGGCTAACAAGGCTTTGACAATGAAATTCTGACTATGGGCATGGAGTCCAAAAACATGTAGAACCTTCCAGACATTAACAAGAGAGTGTGGAATTTCTGCCATATGATGCTTGGATATCAGTGCCCTTACTTCCTCTCATCACTCTCGTGTAGAAGAAACCAGGGTTACACACTCAGGTATGCCACAATCACACAGCCACAGCTGTTTCTTCTCACCTCGCTCCTTGTCTGAGGACAAAGCAGAACTTCCAGTGACACGCTGTCCCACCACTCTGTCTTTACAGGGTGGATCTGCGTCACAGGCCACAAAGACACATGGATCAGTCCCCGGAAAGGAGAGGAAAGAGACTGCGTCCCGGACCTAAACCATTTGGGCTTCAGGTTCCACCAGGGAGTTGGACCACCTTGACTTTGGGAGATGACAAACCGCAATGAAGACGTAAAACCATGTGCACAGGAAAAAGCAGTTTCGGGATGGGGTGTGTAGAGGTGGGAGGGGGGCATTTTCCAGTAAGAATGTCCGTGTTAGATGCTTTGTTAAATCCATTCATTTTTCTCTTTACCTTCTACAGGTATGCAGTTTATTGACAGTAATTACAATAACTGGCTATGCAACCCTTGTGGGGTAGTAGTTACACGTTAGGCTGCCATCTGCACAGTCGGCAGTTCAAAACCACCAGCAGCTCTGGGGGAGAAAGAGTGGGCTTTCCACTCCTGTCCACAGTTATGGTCTCAGACACCCACGGGGGCTCTGAGTCAGCAGTGATCTCTCGGTCACCATTAACCTCTGTTCTCGCCACTCCTTCCTGCCCCTCGCGACCACTGACCAACGATGCATCTGGACACCGGCCTCATCCTGTTATGAGAGTGAGGTCATAGGGTCATTGCCCCTTTGGGATCGGCTTATTTTGCCCAGCACAATGTCTTCAAGTTCCGCCCACGGAGACTTCGCTTCTACTGCCTGGAAGACAGGGGGACCGGTGTCATTTTGAGTCCCCACTTTCCAGCCCTTGGGTTCACACCTGAGTGGAAAGCCAGGGTCACGCAGTAGTGTTATTGTTTGGGTGTTTTTTAAGGACCTGCCAGACTGCTTTCCATCAAAGTGGCACCATTTGTATTCCGCCAACTACGGTTAAATGTTCCAGTTTCCCTGAATCGTCTTCAAGATGTGTTATTCTCTCCGTGTTGTTTGGGCCCAGCCCTCCTCTCCCTCCTGCGGGGTCAATTCTGACTCAGCCTCATCTTTCTCCATGCAGCAGCCGGTGGGTTTGAATCATAGTCCTCGTGGCTAGCGGTCCACGTCCAGGGCTCCCTCAGCCTGGCGACTGAGTGCAGTGGGAGCACAGGGTGGTTTTGACGGGCAGGTCTGATGGCCAGTGAAACGCAGCATCTTTTCACGCGGTAGGTGGCCATGTGAAGGTCTGCTTTGGGGAAATGTCGGCTGCCTTTTCTGGATGTTGGCCAAGATTTAGCTCTGTTCTGGTCATTAGAGTCTTATCTGGAATTTGGTTCCGGAAGATATGTTCCCAGGCAGGAGCTTGTCTTTCCCAGGAACACACGCTTTTCCTCTCTCCGTTTCATAAGTTCCCATTTATTTATTCTGTCTTCCAGGGCCTGTACTTCTGTTGTGATGTTGGATAATCCATTGTTGAAAGCTGGGCTTGACAGTGCTGTCCCTGCCTGTTCTTCTGAAAACCTACTGGTTTTAGATGGCAAATTTAGGTCCTTAATCAACATTTGGAATTTGTTTTTTGTGTATGGGGTGAGGCATGAATGCGGTTTCATTTTTCTGCATGTGGAAATCCAACTTTGGCAGCAGAATTTATTGAAGAGACTCTTCACCCTTGTCAGAAATCGGTGGACCAAAGATGTGTGGGTTCATTTCTGCATTTTCAAGTCCATTCTGATTACTTATGTGTCTACCGTTCAAGTAGCACAAGGCTGTTTTTGATAACTACACTTGTATCCCCTGCTTCAAAATCAGGATGTGCAAGTCCTCTTGCTTTGTCCTTCTCTTTCAACATGGCTTTTGCTAATTCAGGCCTCTGGCCACTCTATGTAAAGTTGAGGACTGGTCTGATTTTTTCCTTCTGTTCTCATAAAGACGGCTATTGGAATTTTGATGAGGATTGCATTCAATCCACAGATCATTGGGGGTAGCACTGAATCTTAACACTGAGCCTTCCAATTCAAGAACACGAGGCATCTTCTCGTTTATTTAAGTCCTAGCAACACCACAAGAAGAAGAAATTGACGCTATCCAGAAAAGCAGCGAACTGATCCCTATTCCTGGGTGGCATGATCCTTTCTATAGAAAACGCCAAAAAAAAAAGAAAACGCCAAAGATTCTACCAAAAACACTGGTAGAAACTTTGGAGCTGATACGGGAATTTAGACAAAGTGCTGTGCCTAAGGTCCTCCACAAACACAAACCAGCTGTGTTTCTGTCTACCAGCTCTGAGAACTGAGAGGAAGAGAAAGGGAAGAGACAATTCCATTGACAATGGCATTTAAGAGCATAAAATACTTGGGGAGGTGGTGGTGGGTAGAATCTAACCGGGGATGTGAAGACCTGATAACACGAAAACAAATGCTAAAAAGATGAAGTACTGGTGCCTGGTGCCGGGCATCCCCAACAGGCTTTCACACACACCTAAGTTCCCAATGCTTCCCGACTGCAGGCACACGGAAATAAACCCAACTGTGGGCTCCAACACACAGCAGCCCTTTATAGGGGTTGCTGAGGCTGCAAATTTGTACGCAAGGGGACAGCCTCATCTTTCTCCCAAAAGAGCAGCTGGTGAGTTTGAACCGGAAATCTTCTGGTTAGCAGTGGAACGCAGTGCCCCTCCAGGGCTCCTTTAACACACAGCTCGTACTCCAACCAGCAGGCCCTCCTGGGACGCACGCCCAGCCCCCCGCCTATGTGTCCGCAGAGGCAGCGAGTTGCTCCAGAGCCCGCCCCTCACCTGCCTGGGGGCGAGATCCAGAACCAAGACCAGACTCACCGCCATCAAGCAGCGCTGACCCACAGCAACCCTGCAGGCCGGGGTAGGGCTGCCCGTATAGGTTTTTGAGACGGTAACTCCGAACAGGAGTAGAAAGCCCCGCCTTTCTCCTGCCGAGCAGCTGGTGGTTTTGACCTGGAGACTTCGAGGTGAGCAGCCCAATGCATAACCACTAAGCCCCAGGGCTCCTCTCCTCTCCTCGAAAAGCACACGTTTCCAAGGTCAAGGAGAACGGGGCTTGCACCCTGGCTCGACAGTGGTCAGCTGTGTGTGAGCTTTCTCAATGGCCCACTCATCGGTGAAACAGGGGCACACACCTCCACAGAGGGTCACTAGGAGGATCTGAAATGAGGCAGCCACGGAATAAACATGAGCAGAGCAAAGTCCACCTGAGTGGCCACCAGTGGTCTCACTGCGAAGCTCTCTATAGGGACTTAGCAGAGGTGGGGGTGCTTCATCAATGTGACTGGACCCTCTCAGGGCAGAAATATGGAACCCGGCTGCTGGTGGGGTGATGAAAGCACTTGGCTGCTAATCCAAAGCGTAGCACCCACCCACCGCTCCATGGGAGAGACAATGCCACCTGCTTCATCGGAGATGCCAAGTTCAGGTACCCTAGGGGTTGTTGCTCTGTCCCCCAGGGTCCCTGGGACTCAGAATGCAGCTGGACAGCGATGAGCTTGGAAGGGCAGAAAAACAGCCCTTCTCCAGAACTCTGACCCAAGAAGCACCTCCCGGCATGATTGGCATCTCCCAGTTCTCCAAGTTGGCCCGCTTGTTTCTGCTACCACTCGCTCGCAAAGAGGCACCCCTGCACAGCGCCTGTGCATCGCATTTGCATGGCTCTGAATCCCTCTCCCATGCTGCCCTGGTGGCTCTGGTTGGCAGTGATCTATCTTCACTAGAGATTCATTTGCCACTGGCGACAGCTCCCCACACTATTGTCTGAAGCCTCCTTTCTCCCCAGAGGCATGCTGTTGAGTCACACAGCCACAATCCACCTCGCACAGCCCACACCCCACCCACCACTGACGGGAAACCCCACTTCCAGCAGAGGCAGACTCAATCAGGGGACGTGGTTTGCTTTTCCAGTTCTATAGTCAGCACCGAAGGGACCGGTGTGGTTTCTATTGGAATCTCCCCCAAACTTTCAAAACCAAGGCAGAGAGATGCAAGCCAAGCCCATTGTTAGCGGTGCTAGCATGGTCTCAGGGGCGGGTGAGGATCTCCTGCCCAAGAGACAGTGTGAATGCAAGCTGCCTGCAGGGAGCATGCTCTTCCTGCTTCTTAGCTGCATGTCTTCGTAAGTGGGCCTGGTTACTGGAGAGCCAGGCAGCTCACTCTGGGTTCAGAGTGGTGCTGAAGCCCTCCAAGCCTTCTCCAAGCCATGGTCGGGGCCCCAGGCGCCTCCAGATTACAAGACATCTGGCTGTGAAGTCTGGCCAGAGTGCTCCTTCGAGGCAAGGATGGTGAAACCTCATCTCACATACTTTGTCCATGTCATCAGGAGAGACCAGGCCCTGGAGAGGGGCAGCATGCTTGGCTTGGGAAAGGGGAGGGGCGGTCATAAAGAGGAAGGCCCTCAATGTCACAGACGGGCACAGCGGCTCCAACAATGGCCTCGACCATGAGAACAATTGTGATATGGCGCAAGACCGGGTGGCGTTTTCTTCTGAAGGGCATCGGGTCATTATAAGCAGATGCAACGAGTATCTGCTCCCAGGTAGGGCCCTCAGGTGAGGACGGGGTGGGTCCCTTTTAGACACTGCCACTCGTTTCCTGACCCAGGGGGAGGGGAGGAGGCAGTGCTGGCCAGCTCCCTGCAACCATGCACAGCAGCCCCAGCTGCTGCGTGTGCACGTCGCGGGCGACTTTGTCCAGAGGGGAAAAAGACCTGTGTCTACAGCACCGGGGGTGGACAGGTGGCCACCCCTCCGGCTCCACCACCACCTTAGCTCCCTGACGCCTCTCTAGGGGGGCAGGTTTGATGTGGAGAACTGGCAGGGCACCCTTCTATGAATTGGTGGAAGTCCCCAGCAATGTGCGATGAAAAGATAGTCATCCAAGAGAACCCACAGCCTTTCCCAGGGCTGGGGACAACCGAGCTGGCCTCTGCTAGCACCTAGGCAGCCACGGGCGCAGCCTACAGGGCATCCAGAGATTCATGGAGTAGAGGGATGCGCAGACCATGGAAGCTTTCCACCAACATTTGGAAGGCTCCTGTCCGTTAAACGTTTCCATTTCCACAGCAGAGAAGTGATACCACCTTGCTGTCCTAGTGGAAATGGTTTCAGAATTGTCTGACTTGACCTCACTTTGAAAAGAAGTCCAATGACATTCTTAAAGGATCTGAGAGCGGTTCCTAAGGGAACCCCTTTCTGTGGCAAGCCCTCCAGGGCCTCTGCCCACACAGCTCTGTGATCATACGTAGGCAGCTTGCTGACACAGCGACAGGGGGCTGTGCCAAGGCCCCTATCTAAGCAGGACCATCTCTGGAG
>NW_022103968.1:4998297-4999685 GCF_000313985.2 Echinops telfairi | reverse complement strand
TAGGTAGTAGCAGCGGGTGGGGGCTGGCCCCTTACCTCCCCCCTCCCCCCACACAATTTAATACTACAAACTCTGAGAAATAAAAACCAGAGGCAGACGTCTGAATGCACTGGCACTATATGGAGACCTGGGGCTGCATGCCACACCCTTCAAATGAAAGGCTGCAGTTAGAAGGACCCCCGAGAGTCACCAAAGTAGCAGCCCTGGTGGGTGGAGTCTGCTCTCTGCTCGACCACCCAGCTCACGGATCCACCACTAAGTCCCAGGCCCGGCCCTTCCGTGAGACCTGCTACCTCCTACAGCCTCACTTCAACCCTCCAGCCACCAGTGCCTGACTTCCCTGGGCTGCCCCAGTCCCACATCCTGCTGACCTGCCTCCATGCTGGGTTGCTATTGGGTGGGCTCTGCAGTCACAGTGACCATGGAGGGGAACCAGGAGCCTGAAAAGCCGCCTCTTTTGTTGTCTCGTGCTGACCGGCTCAGAGCCATCTCCCGGTGCGCCCAGACCCACACTGAAGACAACGTCACCTGGCCCTGAGCCGGTTTTGCAATCACTGGTCCCACAGAAGGTGTAGTTTGTCTTCCAGCCCTGGGGCTCCAGCCCCATACCAGACTACGTACTGCTGTGACCTGAGGTAGGCAGGCCAGCTACTTTCCAGAAGTAGATGACCAGGCCCTGCTGGCTGGTCTGTCTCCACCCGGAAGCTCTGCTGAAGCCTGTGCACAGAGGTGGCCCTGCTGCATTTAAAACACGAGACAGCTTTTTGTGTGTGGGGGCCGCGCGCGCCCCCTGCCGATGGACAGGCAGGCAGGCTGAGTGTCACCGCCGTCTCCTTGTTCTTCAGGCACACAGACCACGCACAGAGGAAGTCTCTCCGCTCGCTCGGGTTTCTCTGTCCGCCTCAGCCTGGGGGGCCCTCTCTTTCTAGGGGGCCATGAAAGACATTTTTTTAAAAAATGATATAATCATACTCCCGCCCCACCCCCCTTGAAATTGTCACTGCCACTGGATTCATTCCAAGCATGCACTGAACTGCATAGCCACGAGGCTGGGAGTTCTCTGCGGGAGAACAATGAGGCTGTCTGTCTACTCCTGTAATGACTTAGGATCTCAGAAACCCACAGGGTCAGTCGATCCTGTCCTGCTGGGTCCAAATGAGTTAGTGGTGGCTTTGTTTTTTTTACATAGGAGTAAAAACTTCCCCTGTGGGTTTCTGAGGCTATAAATCCTTACAAGAGCATAAAGTCTAATTTTTCTCCCTCAGACTGGCTGGTGGGTTCGAACTGCTGACCTTGTAGTTGGCAGCCAATGCATAATCCAGTACACAACCAGGGCTCCTCTAAGGCAACTAGCCACCCCAAATGGCCAAGAGAGCCAAAGGCAGGGC
>NW_022103968.1:4996570-4997961 GCF_000313985.2 Echinops telfairi | reverse complement strand
AGGCTTGGTATCCACACTGATGACAGGGGCTGAAAGAGCGAGCAGGAGTCCTGCGCATGGCTGGCTGCAGTCTGCATTCACCAGTCTGCAGCAGGGATGCAGGAAGTCCAGGGTACTGCAGAGCACTCCTAAGTCCCAGGCTCTGGTTCCCTCCCCCAGCCTAATCCTAGGATTTATAAACAGACTCAAGGACTCAATAAACATAGCAAACACCCTTCAAGAACAGACCCAGGGGCCCACCTTGACTTAAATAAACGTGAAAGAGATAAGCCTTGAGAACAAACAGTTCTCTCCGGGCGCCACCCTTGGGACAAGCCCTGCTGGTGTTCCTGGTTCACAGCCTTCCTGAGAGCGAGTGCTATGGCCCTCAAATCCATCGTGTGGAGATAAGCAGGGTTTGGAGAAGCGGGGTGTACTGAGTGGGCACAGCTCTTTCAAGGCATTGTAAGTTTTTCTCAAATGTTTCAGAAGTTTTCGTCTGGGAAGAGTCTTCCTTTAGGGGTGCCAATGACTGCCAAGAGAACACACCTGTCTTGGAAGCAGCACAACCAGAAGGCTTCTTACAAGCAAGGGTGGCGGGACTTTGGACGTATCATTGAGAGAGGAGGCACGCTTGGTAAGGTAGAGGGGCAGCGAAAGCAAGGAAGGCCCTTGACAATGGATGGACACAGTGGCTGCCTCAGTGGCGTCAGACGTAACGATGACAAGGTTGGTGCAGCAGGCAGCGGCGTGAAGCTCTGCTGGCCAGAGCTCGCCCCACCCCGGAGTCGGCACCTAACACCAAGCCCAAGAAAGAAGACAGCGTTCCCAGGCTGATCGTCTGACGGCTGCACCACCCTTCCTCATCTAACCGAACCGCGCAACAGTGTGCTGCGTGAACTGTTTAAAGAGCATTTTCATAAAAACAACAATCGGGGGTGGGTAAGGGAGATGAGATTAAACCATTGAACTCCAATGCATGGGGGGAGGACGACAGAGGGGGGTTTGTGCGACTTGAAATCAGCACTGTTTTATTTTTTTAACTAAATGTTTTACACAGATAATTGTAGGCTCACAGCTTGTTTGTTATAAGTAAAAACACAGTGGTTCCGGAATGCTCTGTTTAATTTCCCCCATGGGTAACGTTATGAAACTCTACTTTGGGGGCCATGGATCCAAAAGCATAGCAGTTCAAATCCAGCTGGTAGCATCTTGGGTGGAAGCCCGGTGATCTCTTCAAGACCCCAGTCCCTGATAACCCCAGAGCACAGCCCCAGAGAACCCGTAGGGGGCATCGAGTCAGAACCCACTCACTGACAAGGCTTCGGTGTTTGGGGGTAGCATGACATCAGCATTCTCCGGGCGACTCAAGTGGTTCACACACGTGGTGACGAACCCAAAGGGTACAGGTT
>NW_022103968.1:4992488-4994470 GCF_000313985.2 Echinops telfairi | reverse complement strand
GGTGGCTATGTGCGTGTCTGAGCAGAGTGGGGCAAATCTCAACGGCCGGTTTCTCAGAAGTCGGCCCCCAGGACTGTCCTCTGCGGGGGCTCAAACCTCTCACCTTGTCCTTAGCAGCCAAGTGTGATAACCGTGCACACCTGCCCCCACCCTCCGACTGAACATTTTTATTGGGACCCTTCCCACGTAGCTTTGACATCAGTCTTTTGTCCTCTCTGGTCTTTCTGAGCATCTCACAGTCGGCCACCACGTTCTTCCACGGTGTCCACATGGTTCAGGTGGCAGCATGTTGCCCCTCATTATTCCCTCTACCCACTTGCTTTGTTCTACTTCTACTGCCACCGTGCTTGACCAACCCCCTCCCGCAACCCTCCAGCCTCACAGCGGAACCACAGCCTGTCTTCCTACGGCCTTCAGGCATCCCTGCCTGGGGCCCCCTCATCTCTTCCTCTCCCACAGGGCAGCCGGGTGTTACTTGTCAAACACTCACTTCCTTCCACCACTACCCTCACTCGCCACCCACCAGCAGCTTCCCAAGGCACGCAAGGAGGGATCCGAAACCCATCTTGAGGCTCCATGGGTTCTGGCATCCTCAGATGGGATCATCCAGGAAGTGACCCTCTGAGGCCCGATAACCTGTCTCCCTGCCGGCCTCACAATGCTACAACTCCTGGCTGGCTGGGTTGTGCAGGGTACCCTGTAACAGACTCGGGGTTCTCTTTCCTGGGTGGTTCAGCTAGGACGTTGGGGATCTAGCTTGAAGACCCTCCCTGACCAGCCAGACGGTGACACCATCCCCCTCCCGCCCTCATCAGCTCAGCCTGTGTCTGTAGAATGATTTGCTGACCACCAGGGCTGTCCTCCCACTACTCTGCAAGCTCTTTTCCCACTTGCCATGCCCCCCTCTCCCCCCACCCCTCTAACCCCCATCCTGCGGTGCTCACTATGCATGATGTCTGGGACAGGGGGCGGGGGTGGTGGTGTCAAATATAACAGCTGAGTGACTAGCAGCCAGCCTGTTCGGGCCACTTGCTCCCCCGTCGTTGGTAAAGCATGGCGCTATTATTCTGATTTCCACTTTGCTCTAGTAGTGGAGATATTTTTTTCTGAAAACCACAGTATGATCTCTGGGATCTCCATTTTACAGATGCCAGGCCACGGTTTAGAAGGGCCCATTCCCTAAATCCATGCTCAGAAGACCCAGGCCTTCCCCCCAGATGGTCCGATTCCCAGCCAGCGCTTCCTAGGCGTGTAAATAGCCTGCAGACACGGAGCATGGATGACACAGAAGGATGACACAGAACAGGACCCTCCAGAGGGAACTGCTCTCAGGAGATCAAAGAGAAAAAACCCAGCCCCAAATCACAACCCCTACTCCCTGCCATCGAGTTGACAGTGGCTCATAATGAGCCTGCAGGGCAGGGTGGAACTGTCTCTGTGAGTTTGAGGCTGTAAGGCTTTGCAGAAGGAGAAAGCCTCGTCTTTCTCCCAAGGAGCAGCTGATGGCTTTGAACTGTGGACCTTGAGGTTAGCAGCCCAACTCATATCCACTGCGCCACCAGGGCTCCTTAATCTGGCTTCACGGAGCTGAATAACAAGGTTGCAAAGTGAGCTCTGGGCCCTCAGGTTTGGAACGCTCCTGTCTAGAGTGAATGAACAGCACTTGTTAAACAGAGGCGAGGCTGAACGACAAAGGGAATGCCGCTTGTCCTTTCACTCAAAAGACCCCAGGCTCTACAGGCTTGTTTATCTTTAGAGAAAACAACAAATTCCACGTGGACCAAGCATAGCAGCCTGTGTGATCATGAGGTATCGATGGGATCAGGCATCAAAGACCCAGAACAAGACATCCCATCAATGTGAATGAGGGGAGTGCGGAGTGGAGGCACAAAGCCCATCAGTACACAACTGTCCATCCCCTCACAGAAGGATCTTGAGGAGGAGAGGAGCCAGTCAGGGTGCAGTGTAGCAACGATGAAACA
>NW_022103968.1:4984670-4991697 GCF_000313985.2 Echinops telfairi | reverse complement strand
CCTACTGGAAGTGATGGTCCTGTCAGCAAGGCCAGCCACCCCCCTGGGTGACACTTGGCTCTCTGCAGCCCCCGAGCTCTGCCCTGACTGAGGCCAGAGTATCCTTACTTCCCTCTACGGATACTTCCTGGGGAACAGGCAAAGCTCCCCTCGGCTCCTGCAGGATTATCTCTGTTCCCAGCAGAAGTGGCTGCAAATCTGCATTTGCAACATCGGATGTCTAGTCCTGCGCAGGCTGCTTGTAAATCAATACTGCTCTGTCTTTACAGGCCAGGCCAACAGCCCCTGCCCAGCTTGCGTAGCCGATCTTGAAACCAAGAAGCATCAGCTGAGCTCGGTGCAGGGAAGGGGCCGAGGGGCCGCGTTGTGTCTGGTTCTTGTTTGGAAACACGTTGGTTAACTGGGACGGAGGAGGAGAGCGATGAAGCAACGCAAGCTCTAAACACAAGAGAGGTGCTTGTTCAGTACAAATGTAGGCTGATACCTACTACTTTGCCATTCCTGAAAGTCAGCGATTTGTCCCCATGTCACCTGACAAACAGAGCAAGGTCGCCCATGGGGTCTGGGCTAGGAAGAAAGGTCTGGTGATCAGCTTCCCAACATTCCCAGAAAACCCAAAGCCACTGCCGTCTAGTCTGTTGACTCATGCCGACACTGCAGGCAGGGGAGAGCTGCTCAGGTGGGCTTCCGAGACCACCACTCCGAACGGGAGTAAAAATCCTTGTCTTTCTCCCAGGGGCAGGGGCTGGTGGTTTTGAACCGATGGTTTTGAGGTGAACAGCCCAGCGAGTCACACCCCACGCCATGAAGCTTCAAAACATTCCAAACATTGTTGTAGTCGGCTTCAACCCCTAATGACCCTATGCACAACGGGTCCTGCGCCATCCTTACAATTGTCCCCATGCCTGAGCCCATGGTTACAGGCACAATGTCCATCCCCCTGAGGGCCCTCCTCTTTTTTGGCTGCCCCTCCATTTTTCCAAGCATGGTGTCCTTCTCCAGGGACTGGTCTCTCCTGACCATATGGCCAAGTGTGTAGGATGAAGTCTCACCATCCTTGCTTCTAAGGCGCACTCTGGCTTACTTCTTCCAAGACAGAGCAGTTTGTCCTTCTAGCGGTCCACGGTACTTTCAATCTTCTTCTTCAGCGCAACTCAAATGCATTGATTCTTCTTCTGTCTTTTCCCAAACGTAAGTCAAGGAAACCTCAGGGGTGGAAACAGTCTAGTGTCTGATGGAAGATGCCCCCCTCCCCTGAGGTTAGAGGGCACCAAAAATGCAGTGGTCCAGCCCTGGGCTCCCATCTCTCAACCACAGGTAGATGGTGTCGGGGTGTCTTACTCATGGGGTTGCTATGAGTCAGGGTCCACTTGACAGGACCTCAACAAGAGCTCTGAAGGCAGCTGGCATGTTTCTAAGTGACACTGGGAGCCTTCAAAGCGGTCAGGTCATGACTGCGTCTCGGTGTCTCAGGAAGGCCCTGCACACACACCACAGTGGCCCTCTCCTCATCTCCATCCTGAGATCTGGTACCCTGCAGGAACCTCATTGCTCCCTTCCACACATCCCCTCACAGAGTCATCTCCTGGGTCTCCATCCCCAGCACATCCGGGGCTCTGCGTGTGGACACTGGGCCCTGGGGCTCTTCTCCCATGCAGGGCTCCGCTCCGCTGGCAGGGCAGCTCACAGCGGATCCCCGTCTACGGGAGCAGACCCACTCCGCACAGGGCCCTTGTTGTCCCAGGAACACACAATCTGTTCTCCATGATTCCTCGTCTGCTACCATCCGCTAGCAGCTGCCTCCAAGAAAAATAGCGCACACTGTAACTTGGGAAATGACTGGGGCTAAGGCCCCGCCGGGAGCCATTATCTGCTCCCCCAAACCATCTGATCTGGTCTCCTGTCTCCACTCGGATGAGGCACGGTCATCTTTAGTTTATGGATGGGAGCGCCCAGGGCCAGAGAGGTGAGCCGATTCGCCTAATCACAAAGCTGACCTAGCCGAGGTCTCGCATTCCCTGCTGCTCAGCCCGCAGTTGCATCCGTACCCAGCACCTCTGCTGCGGTGCTCCTTGGACCGAAGCAGACCAGCAATGGGCAGGCACTGGCCCTCCCCCCAGACCTGGCCTCTTCTCAGCTTCTATTTTTAAGAGGTGAGAATTGCTACTGCAGAGACAGAATAAAGCATTCCGAGGGCACCCACTGCCATCACTGATTCCAGCCCACAGTGGCCCACCCACTTCTGAGACCTGCTGGGAGCCGACAGCCTCCTCTTTCTCCCATTGAGCAGCAGGTGTGTTTGAACCTTGGACCTCGTGGTTGGCAGCCCAACACCTAACCCACAGTGCCACCAGGGCTCCTTTGTTTTGAAGGAAGTGGATGTGGCTTCTAGACACGCAGAGGAAGTCTGCGTTTTACTGTGTGTGACCTTGAATCCCCTCTGGGACAAGACGGACCATCGACTAATTAAACAACTGAACAAACGTGTTGGCAGAGGCCTCAGCTTTACATGTCAGCCTCCACAGGAGAGATGACCGCAGAAGGAGCCGCGGTCTCAAGCACGCCGTTTCCTAAGCACAGGGGAGCTGGAGAGGTCTCTAACTGGGGACAGTTTGCATCACACATCCAATTTCAAAGATAAGGCTGGTGGGTGAAAAGGTGTTTCTATTAAACAAGGGCTGGTGGAGTCAGGCCACATCCATACCCCATTTGGTAAAATAAGAAACAAAACCTCACTGCCATCAAGCCCAAGTCGACTCACCGCAATCCCACTGGACAGGGCAGGTGGCCACTGTGAGTTTCAGAGACCGTCGCTCTTTGCGGGAGTAGAAAGTCCCGTCTCTCCTCCCGAGGGGAGTGGCTGGTGGTTTGGAACCAGCCTTGTGGCGCACCACCTCCATCCCAGGTGTGGGTGTGGTTTACACTGAGCTGGAGCGCCGGTGGTGCAGTGGATGAAGACCGGCAGGTCACATCCCCCAGCCGCTCTGGGGCGAAAGCTGAGGCTGTCTGCTTCCCGAAGGAGTTACAGCCTTGGGAGCCCTAGGGAGCCGTTAGACCCTGTCCTCCTGGAGGAGTGTTGGGCAGGATCGACCCAATGGCAGTAGGTTTTCCAACATTCTAGGCCTTTCCCATTTCAACACCAAAATGCTGACAGCTTTACTGGAAAAAAAAAGTACTGGCAATTTTTGTTTTGTGACGATTTCGTATGAAAACCGCTGCCCACGGCTCTCCAAAGCATGCATGGCTTGGAGACTGCTTGGTACAGAGACAGGGTGGGGTGCTTCTCACCAGGGAAGCTTGCCAGTTTCATGGAAAACCAAGAGACTGACCCGAAATGCCTCGGAGCAAGGTGACACTGCTAAGGTGACCTTCCCGGGCCTGTAAATGGTCACGCGCACAAACTCTCCTGGATGACCCTCGGCTGGGGGGAAGGGGAGGGAAGTGGGGGGTAAGGATGCCTTGTGTTCTCCCCCACGTTTTCCATCTGGACTGCAGTCATAAAAGCACAGGAACGCTCCTGCAAAGTCCGCCAGCATGTCCAGACGTGGTGCCTGTTCCCTAAGATGCTTGCCCTAGAAGCCCTGGTCCTGTTTTGCCACCTGTACCTGTGGGCTGGCCTCAGCATCTTCTCAGAACATCTGAGACCATCTGCCGGCTCCTCTTACTTGTCCACACGACACCGCTTACAGGAAAAGGAAGGAGGCAATACTGCAAGGAACCCTGGACCGCTCACCACAAGGTCCAGGGTTCAACCCCTGCAGCCACTCCGCAGGAGAATGATGAAGCTGTCTGCTCCCAGGAAGACGTACAGCCTTGAAGGCTTCTCTAGAGTTGCTGAGTCAGAATCAACTCGCTGTATGCTGTGTTTTGTCTGTTTAGATCAGGAGTCAGGAATGGCTCAAGGGCCTCCCCTGCAAAATCCCCGAGCTCGCTGCTGTCCAGTTGATTCACACTCTCCGAGACCCTGTATATGACAGCGGTGGGCTTTTAAAGAAATCACACCGAACAGGAGATGGATTGACACCGGGGCTGAAACAATGGTTCAAGTGGAGCATTGATCGCAAGGCTGCTGCGGGATCGGGCAGCGCTCAGCTCACGCGGGGTTGCCAGGGATCAGAACCGACTCCACAGGACCACAGCACCAGCAGCAAAGACAACGATGAGACGGGGGTCCAGACACCATCGATGGTCAGGCCGCTGAGCCCGCAGGATTTTAGGACAGAAGCATCGGGCTGGCAAGCCTGGTACCCTGTGTCCTTCCCAACATCAGGAAAGCGAGACGGCTGGGGTGCCGTAGGGTGCACACAGCACACCCACGATGTCTCAGTCACCACCACTGTATCGATGCTGACACTATAGGGCAGGACAGAACTGCCCCTGTGGGTTGCCAAGGCTTGAACTCTGCATGGGAGGGGGCGAGACTTCCCCATTAGGGAAGTGACAGGTAAGGAGAAAGAGGGGGTGGGGAAGAGCTGCATGGTGTAGTTACATCCTACCACAGAGCCCTCACCACCATCGAGGGGAAGAAACACAAAATGCCCAAGACACCCTGGCCCATCCCCATGCCATGCCAGTCATGTCCTCAGACATGAGGGGACAGAACAGCCCTAGGGAAAGTGGGGAGGGGGCTACAGTTGAGATCCGTTGGCTTTGGGGTCTCCACCCTGCAGCCGTGTCCTACGTCCTCCAGCATGGTCTGGACCTGAGCCTAATGGCTGCCCTCCTGGGGGAAGATGAAGGCTGCGGTAAACACTCTTGGGTAAACACACGGCGGCTGCCTGCTTGTGGAGGAGCAAGGAGCCCTCGTGGTGCCGTGGCTACGTGCTCCACCACTAACCCAAAGCTGAGCGCCACTGCTGGGGGCGGGGCAGGGGATGGGGCATTCCGCTTCCAGGAAGATGACTCCCTTGGGACAGTCCTATGTGCCCTCCAGGAGGGGTGCTGGAACTTACTTGAGGGCAGTAGGCTTAGTTTGGTGGACATGCAGGAGGGCAGGAAAGGGTGTTTTCCTGATGCTAAAACCGTCCAGACCCCAGCTTTTTAACCAACGTGTGACACACGAGGAGAAAGAGAGATGTGGTCTTGTACGGTTGACATATAACGAATGAACTGTTGGCAAATAAAATTATACAACGGCTCTTTATCCTCTTCAATAAAGCATGAAAAATCGATATGACTAAAATATATAGCAATAAAAGATGGCGCAGGAAAACAGGGCTGTGACCACCAGCCGGAAATTTCACCAAGCACCAGATCAGTACCGGAGGGCTTCCACTCCACCAGGGAAACTTAGAACGAGAAGAGGATAGAAAGTCTCCTAAACTATTTGAAGGCCCCTTGAAGGGTCGGTCGCAGGAATTGTGATTTCACGTCAGAGAATGGAATCGAAGCGAACAGTTTTTTGCAAATACCACCACCACCACCACCAAGGGCACCGTACATTGTTGGCATCCCGTAACAGGAAATGGGAAGCATCCCTGGTAGCACAGTGGTTAAGCAGTAGGCTGATACCTTAAAGACTGGCCCTTGGGAGCCACCAGCTGCCCTTTTTCGGTCAAGGTTGTGGCCTTGGAAACCCTGTGGGTCAGGCTTGACTGCGTCCTGTGGGGTCACTATGATGCGGAGTCCACCTAGTGGCCGTGGGCTTTGGTGGCAGGGTTCTACCAGACATCAAACTCGTGTTTGTGAAATCAGTCACGTGGTTCTAGAGGTCCCCTCTCTGGACAGGTCGCCTTACTGCCCTCCATGGCCAGTGAAGCGTCTTCACTGAAGAGCTACGCAAAAAGAAGTCTGGTCTCAGCGGTCAGAGAAGGGATGGGGGAGCCCCAAGAGGAGGGACCCACCCACCCTGCAAGTCTAGAACAGACCACCCCTCCCCTCAACCATTTAAGACAGAAAGAGCAGCACTCGCTCAGGGGCAGAGGGCACGGAGAGAGGAGGACAGAAAGAGGAAACAGGGATATGTGATGGGGCCTGGAGGGGATGAAAAATGCATGATTGGAACGGAATGCAGACGAGCTGTTGAGTGTGCAACTGATGGCCTGCCCTGTCAACCATCACCTAAATTTCAGCATAAAGCTCATGTTTTAAGAACGAGGAAGCCTTGCGAGCTTTTGGTTAACGACACAACAGTTAGGGAAAAGTCAAGAGGAGGGTAGTGTACATACCAGCCGCCCCCAACTCCCTCGGGATACACCACAGGGAAGGGGAACCGGCCCGGCCAACCACAAAGGGCGAATCATCTCTTGTCCAGACAGCCCCCGGGAGGGCCAGGCTGAGCAGGACTGCCATCTGGGAGGAGGCAGTGTGGGGAGAACCAGTGAGGCTGTGGCAGGCTGTGTTATCAGAAAGTCTCCACCCCAGTAAACTCAAGAAGCGGATGGGTCCACGGGATCTAATGACAGTTGGAAGTCTACTTCCCCATCAGACACCCTTTTCAAATCCTCCTGACGCCAAGGACGCCCGCCCAAGGCTGCCCTGCTCTCCACCTGGACCCCGGGGGGCACTGCTTCACAAAGTTTGCTGTCTCCAGTGCAGGCACTGGAAAGTGGAATGTGATCCGGAGCATAAAGCTCTGACAATGGCATCCTGCCTTTGCTCAACGTCTGTGCGACTTCACAGCTGGAACGAGGGGACCCTCGGGGATATTCGGCTCTGACTTGGGGAAACAAAATGGAGCCCAATTAGAAAGACCTTAAATGTCACGGCAGAGGGATTTTCACTTAGAGGTGAAGGAGTTTGGGACGGTGAGGAGGCCCCCGAAGTGCAGCTGCCGTGTCCCTTTCTCTGAGTCCGGAAATCGCCCAGAGAAGCTTCTACCTTGCTTCCAAGGCTTCCAGCGGAAGAAAGAGCAGAGGGACCTAGAGTCCCGGTTCCCACGGAAGAGCGGAGGGATCTAGAGTCCCGGTTCCCGCGGAAGAGCGGAGGGACCTACAGTCCAGGTTCCCTCGGAAGAGCGGAGGGACCTAGAGTCTCGGTTCCCGCGGAAGAGCGGAGGAATCTAGAGTCCTGGCTCCCTCGGAAGAGC
>NW_022103968.1:4981043-4983926 GCF_000313985.2 Echinops telfairi | reverse complement strand
GCGGAGGGATCTAGAGACTCAGGGGTTTGGGGGCAGGGCAGGGTCCTTAATACACTGCAGGTGTGGGGTGAGCTGAAGAGAAGCAAGAAGACCGGTGGCTGGATGATGTCTCTGTTGAGACAAGAGAGAGCATCCGTGCGCTGGTGTTCCTGGCCCGTCCCACCTGAAGTCATGACAGGTGTGGTTGTGTAGTCCAGCAGCAACGAAAATCATTTTATGGTTGAGGGGGGTCACCACAACATGAAGAATTGTTTTAAAGGGTCGCACGCGGAATTAGGAAGGTTGAGAACCACCACCTTAGGGGATGTGTTTGAAAATAGAGACCCTTTGAGCCCCATGGACTGGATTCTGATTCAGAGGAGCTGGGACTGAGAGTCGGTCTTCTGAAGTGCTCCGGTGGCTCCGATGCTGGTGGCCCTGACACAGCTCTCTGGGTTTCACGGAGGGCATGAGCTTGTGGTTTTGAGGAGCCTGAGCAGGAAGTTCTGACTGGGGAGCACCACTGTCTGGACACCACCCAGAATGGGCATGAGTGGGCCGGGGCTGAGGGTCATCATCCCCCAGCCCCAGAATGGCATGCACCTTGACACCACGCTGAGCTGTGACTGCTGATGGGATGCCCGCAGGACCTCGGCCAATGCCTACCACGCTCCCCAGCGAGCATGGTCTCTACTCAAGCTCCTTGCAACATCCATGGACTCCCAAGAAATGCCATGCCCCAGCCCACACACAACACTGTGCACTACCTCCAGGCGGGCTCCGTGAGGCCCAGAGGGCCACCTTTCTACACAATTTGCAGGGCCACGCCCACCTTGATCCCCATCTCTGTCCCCCACCTGCTTCTCAGAGGGTCAGTGCTTGCTCCTCCTCCAGATTCTCTATCAGGATCAGAGCATGTCACCCCAAGAACAGTCCTCGGCGTTTCCCTTCCTATGACCCCACTTCCAGCTACCGGAGTCTGTCCATTCTCCCCCTGGAACAGTTCTTCATTCTTTACTTCCCTTTCGCAAATTCCACTTTGATCTAAGAAATCATCAGCCTTTCCTGTATTGATCCAAGCCAAACCCACTGCCATGGAGCCCATCTGCACTCGAAGCCACTCTACGGACAGACTCCGACTGCCCCACAGGCTTCCCAACGCGGTAACTCTTCTTTTAGGAAGCCAACTGCTACATCTCTCTCCTTTAGAGCAAGGGATGGGTGAGAATGGCTGCTTTTTCCATTAGCAGCTGATGCTTTATCCTCCGCACCACCAGGGGCACTCTCCTCGGTTAGTCCCCCGAACGACTTGCTGTCTGTTTCCGAGCACTCATCACCGTCTAGTCCTCTTCTCTCCCTTGAACGTAAGCGGCAGAAGGGCTGGAAGGGTATCCGCCTTATCCACTGACTGAATGCCCTCACCCTGGCACACAGTAGCTATTCAGTTAAAAGCCAGATGACCAGGGAATCAAAAAGGGACGTGGGAAGCAAGAGATTCCAGAAGTCCACGTTCTGAAGCGCAGGTATATCAGTGCCGCAGAGAGATACGGCAGCGTGAGCATGCGGTGTACATCTGGGACGTGCTGCGGTGCAGCTGACAATGAAAAGCTTCACTGTTTTCCTGGATAACAAGGTCGGTCACACACACACACACCTGCACCATTAGCAGCTAAGCCCTCAACTGCTCTGCCACCCAACGCCCCTTTCTTCTGCGGAGCAGCAATGAAGCCTGATAGTGGTAGCCATTGTGCAATTCTGTTTGACGTGACTGAACTATGGAATGATATACGTATTAACACCCAATCAATAATAATAAAAAAACACACACACAGCACTGAAGAGCTTCACCTCACCCACTGTAGTAGTTACATAATCTGTTGTCAATTTGAGACTATTACGAGTGAAGGGGTGGAGCTTGCCAATCAGGCCACAGCTTGATGACCTCATCTGGAGATGCTAAGGAGATAAATAGCTCATGGAAGCAGGACACAGGCACACTTGCCGCAAGACATTCCTGTTGACAAGACATATGGAGCTACGGGGAGCTGAAGGAGCCACATGGAGACCCCTCCCAGCGCTGAGATGCCTCTACCACCACTGGATCCACAAGGCTTTCCGCCCACTGGCCTGTGATTTCCCTGCATTCAGTGTCATTGCATGCACTTTGTGAGTCTGAAGAGGAATTTATAGATTGTATCAGACATAGGGGCTAATACCAGACATGGACTTGATCTGGACTAGGCTGGGATGTTTTCTCAATATTCCATTGCTCTTGGATATAAATCTCTTTCTTATACACATATGAGTGTCTATGAATCTGTTTCTCTAGTCTACCCAGACTGACACACCATCTTCAGCCTCTCCAACTGGGTCTTCGTTTGCAGCCAGACTGTCCTCAGAATGACAGTCAGCGCCTGCCATCACCCTCTCCACATCGTCCTTCAACACTCTACCTTGTCCTCACGAAAGCACACATGTTTTTAGTGGTGCTACGGGTTGTCTTGGGTCCCCACCCATGCCCCACCCCACCCCCAAAGACATGTTACAGCGATCCATAACCCCAGGATCTGTGGACAGGCCCCTAGAGACAGAGTCTGCGCAGACCTGATCCAGATGTGGTCGTGTTTCTTGAATGACTGGGAGAAAAGAGGACGAAGCCCAGACACGGGGAGATGACATGTGATGATGCAGAGATGGGACTGAGGCCAAGGACGGCCACCAGCAGAAGCTAAGAGAAAGCCCCACCCTCCAGCCTGCAGGGCGGCACAGGCCCCGCTCCCGACACCTGGCCCTTAGATTAGGAGAATCCAGAGGTGAGTGCATTTCTGGCTTTGTTTGTGTTTTGTTTTTGTTTTTAAAGGTCCCCAGCTTGGTATCGTTTATTAAAGCGGCACAACTCACTGC
>NW_022103968.1:4970078-4979960 GCF_000313985.2 Echinops telfairi | reverse complement strand
AACATACAATTGCTCTTTGATATAAAGCTTTTTCTTAGACACATGAGTGTCTCTGGATTTGTTTCTCTAGTCAGCTCGGCCTAACACAGGGCTCAAATCGAACCACTGTGAAGGGGGTGGGCAGGACTTACATGGGGTTGATGGGCAGTAGAACCAACCTCGGGGCATTTAAAAGGAGCAGCAGCAGGACCGCAGCATGAGGGCACAGCAGTCCCCTCCCTCCAGGTCTTGTCACAACTGATGGCGTCTGGCCATCCTCCTCAAGACACACTGGCAAAGGCCAGGGCTCACCTAGCCTTCAGCGGCCGAGGAGCTTGGAAACAGGCCGTCATGGTACTGAAGCCTTGAGTGGAGGAAGGTGACCTAATTAGTCTGCTGCTCCCACAGGGATGTTTTGGGGACATTCAAGTCCCATCTGGAAACACAGCTGGAGCTCCGATCATTCAGCACCGATTCTTACGCAGACGTCCAATTCCACGTTCACAGTGGAGAGGGCAAAGAGTCCAGGCAGTTTGTTGTCAGAAGTCAAGGTAGGTCTCAAAAGTCCAGCGTCTCCACGCTAAGTCCTGCGGAGAAAGACCAGGCTTCCTATTCCTGCCGGAGTCCAGGAGCGGTGCTACCCTGACCCTGTGGTCACTCCGCGTCAGAAACAACTCCATGGCAGGGAGTGGGTGATGTTGTTTCCCCCCCAGAAGCTTCTCTTGTTGAATTGTCTCTCTCACCGCCCAGGCAAACAAACCTCTAACGCCCCTGCCTTCGTCTAGATGGTTTACATTTCACCAACCACCCGTCCAACTAGTGCGCCTGCTGCAAGGTGAGCCACACCGTGGGAGGGAGAGGAGCGGAGACGAGCAGACCCAGCCCCTGACCTGAAGAGCCTCCCCAGTCACAGGAGAAGCCAGAACACCCAACAATAGAAATGACAACAAAGATGCAGGTGGCTCCCGGAAGCTCGACTTGGAAGAGCAAAGTGGTCAGTGTCCTGGATGTGGCCTGGCCAGGGGCCCTGCGTGGTGGATGATCCAACATCCCTAGAGGATCCACCATGCCCACTCAGGTGGCGCGTGTGGACAGCCACACTGCCTTGGGGGTTCACATCGAATCTGCACTCATGAAAACAAAGCCCGGGTCTCATTCGCAGGAACGACTGGGACCCGTCCTTCAGAGCTGGCAAGCCTCATGTTTTTGTTCCCCTAAGCCCAGGACTTTACATGCATCCCCATGAAACCTCATCTTGTTAGTGTTGGCCCACTGGTCCAAACACTGGAAATCTCCCTAATCCAGAGTCTGTCGTGCGGCACACACTTGTCCTTCCCCAGCTCGGTGTTGCCGGGAAATGGGGAAAGGTGATCAGCCCAGGTCCTGGCTTTCACAGACACTGGCAGATGTGGGCAAGGACCCCAACCTCACCAGCAGCAAGCTCCGTCCAGCTGCCCAACGTGGTTCGGACCAAGTATGAACCAGGGATTCCCGGGTGGTGGACTCCTCTGATGCCAGGTGGGCACTGGCTTCACTTACCCACCCTGCCCGCTATTAAGCCCATGCCTTCATGCTCCCGACCGTGCAGAGACACCCTGGCTTCGAGTCTTCTAGCGTGAGTATCAAAGCTCCCCTCGGAGAGATGTCTGGGGTCACTCCAGAGCAAATGCCCACGCCACAGTCCTTGTAACTCAAAGACACCCTAAAGGTAAACAATTCACCCCCCAGTACAGACTCAGTGGTCACCGGGTTTCCATGACAACCAGAGAGGGGGACCGGGCTTGGAAACACGTGGCCAGCGAGTCTGAGGCGTCCAAGCGGGAGCAGTCCCCGCCACCTGGAATTCTCCTGGACCGGCCAGCGTGTGCAGTGAAGCACTTTGATCAAAGACGCAGTTGCACAGAGCACCTGCCCGAGGAATGGCCGCAGACTCCAGGGGGACCGGGTAGAGTTATGGAGGCGATAAACCTGCTCCCTGCAGCCCTGTGAAAAACACTTCTCTGGGGGAGCTTTAGGTTTCTTTAAACATTCAATTACAGCTGTACAAACACGGGTTTTCGGCGAGCAGCATCCGATCCCCATACAGATTAGGGATGCTGGCAGGTCCGTGAACGAGATTCCCCAGCACAACTGTGCAATCAGCACTCAGGCCTGCTCGTCCCAGCAGAGGTCTGAGCGGTTTCCTTAGGTGAGCTGTGTTTAGGATTGCCGGCCAAGTCTTACGTAAATCGCATTTCTCCGGGTACCATGGGCAGGCATGTCAAGCTCCTTGAAAGTTAGAGTACTTCCTAAAATACACCATTGTCCTTCTATGAATATGAAGCAATCCAACATTTTGTTCTCAGCCCTTATTCAGCTTTCACAAGCTCTTCTCCCCTTCTCACTGAAGTGTCCCCCGATTATCAAGGGAATATTTTCTTGCTGTCAAGCACAATAGACAATAGAGAAAAACAAAGGACCATAAAGAAAGCACGAGTCTATAATCATAGGACACCAGCCCTAAGCAAACGAACCCACTGCCATCGAGGCAAGTCTGACTCCCAGAGAACAGGAAAGAAGTACCCCCTGGGTTTCCAAGGCTGAAACTCCTGAGGGGAATAGCAAGCCTCATTTTCCTCCCTCAGAGCGGCTGGTGGTTTCAAACTGCTGACCTTGCAGTTAACAGCCCAATGGGTAACCACTAGCTACCAAAATCAACCCCCCAGCTGCCAAGGCAATGTTGGCTCATATGGCCTCTGCTGGCAGAGGAGACTAGCACACTAGGGGTCTCCAGGCTTTACAGGGGCAGAAAGGCTCGTACTTTCCCCCCCAGTGGCTGGTAGGTTTGAACTGCTAACCTTGTGGTTAGTGGCTGCTCAACACATCATCAACTGTGCCACCAGGGTTCCTGTCTTAACTATGTACTCGGAGATGAATGTAGGATAGTATATTTTTAAAGTAAAAAGAAGGGAATGAATACCATATAAATGATTATTCCTATTAAACAGATCCTGGGAACTTTCACATGAATAAAGGGTCTTTGTCCTATTTTAATTGCTGCAAAGCTTTCTATTTTGTAGTTGAGACGAGACAATCGACCTGCTATAAATGTTCTTTGGGCTGTAATTTTAGCTTTGGTTTATCCTAGCTTCCCTTAGATATTGTCTCAGAAGTGGATGATGGAGCCGAAGGCTACGCAAATTAAAAATCCTATTATGTACGGGGCAATCAGTACCTTCTGCAACTGCAGCTCCCCCACCCCCAGAGCGAAGAGCACACAAGCATTTCACTCTATTTATGAAATTGTAGATTTCTGGCATTCATTGTCTCAGAAAGAAGAGTCCATTTGGAACAGACATGTAATCTGTTTGCAAAATAAAAAAGGGGTCCACTGAAGGGTCTGGGGGAAGGGAGCCTTATGAAAGGCTCAATGCCGGCGTGCTCTTATTACAGAAATGCTAGCTCGACATAATGGGATCTCTACAATTGGTACAGGCAGTATAATTAAGATAAAGCTACGGAATGATCCAAGACCATATTAAATGCTCTCTACAGTGATCCTAAAACACAGGCTGATGGCGAGGTTGGGGGTGGGTGGGTGGAGGAAAGAGGTGGCTTGACTTTCAACCGGGCTGATTTCATGATCATCTTGTGAAACAAATACCCAGTGTTCAAAGGGAGCAAATGAAGGAAGCTTCAAAGATGAGCTTTAATGCACACCAGCCCATTCCTGGATACCAGGGTCTCGGGCTGATTTTCAGTAAGGGAGGGTCAACCGGACCCCCAGGCTTTAGAAAACCAGATATACAATGGTACGCACTCTCTGATATGCATTAGGAAACAGAGAAGCTTTATGCACTAGACAAAGATGGACATAAAAATTCACCAAAATATTAACCAAGGTTATCTTTAGTGGCAGCAATACTTAGCAGGGAGGGGGGTCTCTTTTTTCTCCCCTAAAAGTTCTGCTTTTCTGCACTGACACCTGCTTCTTTTATTATAAGAACAGACTAAGATTTGTCATCTGTCCATTTCCATTCCCTGACCTATAATCCTAATACCATCTTAGAAATTCAAGGCCACTGTCCCTCCACCCGAGTCCTGGTTGCAGCCCGCTTGTAACCACTATGCCAACTACAAGGTCAGCAGTCCAGAAGCACCAGCTGCTCCTCTGGTCAATGGGAGGCTTTCTCTTCCTGTAAAGAGTTCCAGTCTCAGCAACCCAGGGTCTCAGCAATCCTTAGGGTTCCTATGAGTCAGCATCGACTCGATGCCAGTGCGTTGGGTTTTGGCTCGGGGCCCCAACAACGTGAGAACAGCAGCCATTCCAAGACAGGAACCCCCTCACCCCACTGCCGACCGATCGTAAACCCACAGGGACCACTCCGCGCCACAGGCACTTTATTTCCGTTTGATCTTTCTGGGGAAAGCCACTTTCACACCCAGACCTTTCCTAATGACACACAAACGGCAAGGGACAAAGGTCCACGCCCACCGCCCCACCCTGCCCACCACAGCCACAGGCCAATCCCACAGCCAAGTCCTGGGCCTCACCTACCTGTTTCCCACCTGGGATCCAAGCTACAGGTGTCTGGGTCTAGGGGTCTTTTAAACCACTGGAAAGTGGAGGTAGTTGGGGGGCACAATAAGCAAAGGGAGAGCCGCTTCCCCTATAAAAACCACCCCCCACTTCCAGGGAGCGCAGGCGTACAGGTGGCAGGACAGAGCCCCTGAGGGACACAACAGGCACACGCATGGGCTTGAATTGGGCAATGTGAAGACCGAGGTGGATGGAGCAGTGGGCCTGGAGGGCAACACTGAGTCAGGCCTCGCTCCACAGAGTCCTGCTTGCCGGACATGCAGATTCCAGTAGCACCCGGTGTCTACATGACAGGAAGGGGAGAGGAGCCAGCTCTTTCCAGAGCGGGAAATGCCTATTTTAAAGCAGCCTGGCTCATAGCCCATTATCTGCAGCCGACTGACCAGAGCAGACAGCTCTCTGCCGGCCCCACCCAAGGGAGCCTCCTGGGGACTCTTGCATCTGCGCTGTCATGAGGGGGACCCGTGTGGTATTCCGCTCAGGCTGTGAGGCAGACGCTGGTTTCTACGGAGAAGGTATAGACAAGCTGTAACAGAGGTCATGGGCTCTGGGAACAAAGCAAAACACCATTTGATGGAAATTTAGATCGTTTTTCAAAAGGGAAAAAAAGGAGGCTACATTTCAAACTAAAGAGAAGATGAGCAGTTTACAGCACAGAGTAAAATGAACTCCTGGTAGGTCTCAGGGAGAAAAGAGTTTCTAGCCCCTGACAAAGTCCCAAGCATCACCCCAAGTGGTCCAGGGGCACTGCTCTCGGACCCCCAGCCACTCTTCACAAGAAAGATGACACTTCCCACTCCCAGGACAAGTCTTTGAAGGGCATGGGTGCCATTCTGCTGTTGCAGAGGGCTGCTGGGAGTCCTGTCAACTGCAGGGCGTTGAGTCTGGTTTTAGTGATTTCAGCGGATCAGGCAGGCCTTACATCTTGTCCTTGGGGGTGGGGGTGGGGGTGGGGAGGAAATCCGACCACAGGCAAAGCAAAACAAAAGTCAGCTGGAAGGACACCTGCGGAGGTGCTGGTTCCCCGAGCGATCACTTCTCTGTCTTTGCCCACTGGACCCTTTCTTGAGGTCACTCCTAGCCCAGGACTAGCCGGATGAAGAACCTGCGCTCACGTCTGCTTCTCCACCTGCCAGTCAGCAGCCCCTCCGCTGCCTCCTCTCACACCGAAGACAAGAAGTAAAGGTGACTTACTCGTTCCTCTCCAGCTTCAGGGTGAGTTCTCCGCGTCCCAGGTGTAATCGGAAGCTCAACAGCTCTGGGTGATGCTGAAAGACAAGCAGCGGACCGTCAAGGGAAGGTCACTGTGTGTTGACCGGCTGTCTGTCTGTCTGGGATCCTCAGGGTCCCCTGTTGGGGAGGAAAGTATATTCCCTTCTTGGGGTTGGGGGAATTCTGGAGTGTGATGATCTGGGGGATGCACGCCCCCTCTACGATGGCCCTCGGGTAATTCCCGTGTTGCTGGCCACACCGCCCTGTCCTTCAGCCCCACACTCGGGATGGCCTGGAGTCTATCTCCCTCCATCATCGCCTTCTCTACAAATGGCACCACTACTTCCCCAGCCGCTCCCTGCCAGGAATGTATACCACTATCCCGGATGCCTCTTTCTCCGTCACGGAATCCATTAAAAGTCTGGCAATCTGGGCTCCAAAATTCAAGTCCCAATGCCCAGGTCGGCACCGACCACAAGGGCCTCTCCCCTGGATTACCAAACGCCTCCTGATGCAGGACCCCTCCCTGCTTTCTCATTTGCTCTCCTCCCCCACCCAGCTCCAGGGACAGCCAGGATGGTCTCTCTCTCTCCCCTCCTTACAATGAGCCTGGGCTGGTGCTGCTGGGATGTTGTCAGGGGAGCCCAGGCCCCAGAGGAGGACATCACGCTTGGTACGAGAGGGGCACCCAACAACAGGAAGACCCTCAACAAGATGGATCGACCCGGTGTCTCAAACATAAGAACAACGGTGAGGCTGGCACAGGACCCGGTCATGTTTCCTTCTGGTGTACATCCTGTTGCTATGGTCACAACCAATTCAATGGCACCTACCGCCACCACCACCAACCACCACAACACCACCCACAACCACAGCTGATGGGCTGAGTTCACCCAGACATGCCCAATAAAAGTGTGCGGATGAAACTCAAACACTGGCGATGGGAGGCTCGGCCTAGCAGCCGCAACAGAAGACTCAGACCCTCTGCTGACCATTCAGACAGCGCAGGACCAAGAGGACACCGTGCCTTCCCGTCTCACACAATGTCACCAGAACTCCAGCCGACTCAGGGGCGGTCACCAAGCACAAGGCAATTCCTTATCTGAAAGGCACCACTGCCACTTCTATAGCTTGTGAGTGAGTACGTGTGTGTTTACACATGATCAGATGCACATATACACACACAGAGCATTCCCTCTATATAATGAAGTAACCACATTGCACTACATCTTAAACTAAAGAGACTCAAAGTTCCAAATACCCAACCTCCATCCAAATAATGAAACAGAATCTAAACAAACCACCACCACGGGGCGACCATGCACGTTTGAGGCCCAGGTTAATACTCACACGTGCACTAGCTCAGGCCACAGTCTGCGTATTACCGGGCTAATACTCACATATGGGCTGACTCTGAGCGCATCTTCCCGCAGTCTTCCTAGATTCAGCATGGGCACCCTAACTACTTAAATGCAAGGAAAGTGCAATCGCGTTTAGAAGGCAGTGGCTGAGGTGCCCGAGCCCCACGTTAAGGCTCCACAGTTCCCTGTGGCTGGCCGGTCACCACGACAGGCAGTGCAGAGGTAGGGCTCATTCGCCTGCAGGGAAGCACCCGTGACGCAGGCTTAGCCAGTCCCAGGTGCAGAAAACTGGGACAGCCTTAGGCGCACACCCAAGTGGGGTTTCCGCTTTCATTTTCCATTTACTAATCTTAAGGAGCTGCTTCGAGATCTTAATTGTGGAGCAGCTACTGATGGGGCTAAGGAATCACCCCAGGTGGAGGGTGAAGCTGGTCATTTTCCAAACACAGGAGACGCTGGGTGTGGAGCTGTGGTGTCAACAGGTCCTGTGTTCTTAGGGATCCATCCCAACAAACGACGCCATCAACACCTCGCCCTCTTGCGGCAACCACACTTAATTTAGGGATCTGACGCTGTCTGGTGTTTCAAAGAATCGTGCAGATTTCCAAGCAATTGAAACCCTATCGATTGCCGAGCCTTTGAAACCAGCACCAGTGTCCCAGCTCTGTAACATGAGGCCCGCACATCTCCATTTGGGTTTGGGGGAAAGTGTGTGAGAGTCTGGCTTTGCCCCGAGTCTGTCTCAGGGATTTCCGCCCCCCTTTCCCGACCCTTTGTGAAACCTGACTCTAATCGCCTCAAGTCGTGCTCTCTGGGGCTTGCCATTTATTCTCATTAAACATAACTTAAAAATGGTGCTTCTCAACCTTCCTCAGGCCGCCACCTTTTAAAAAAAAATTCATTTTATTAGGGGCTCATACAACTCTTATCACAATCCATACACACATCAATTGTGTAAAGCGCATTTGTACATTCATTGCCCTCATCATTCTCAAACATTTTCTATCCACTTAAACCCCCAGCCTTAGGTCAATTTTCCCCTCCCTCCCTGCTCCCCCCTGCCTCCTGAGCCCTTGATAATTTATAAATTGTTATTTTGTCATATCTTGCCCTGTCCGACGTCTCCCTTCATCCACTTTTCGGTTGTCTGTCCCCCAGGGAGGAGGTCACATATAGTTCCTTGTAATCGGTTCCCTCTTTCCTACCCATTCTCCCTTTACCTTCCCTGTTTTGCCACTCACACCACTGGTCCTATAGGGCTCATCCGTCCTGGATTCCCTGTATTTTCAGTTCCTATCTGTACCAGTGTACCTCCTCTGGTCTAGCCAGACTTGCAGGGTGGAATTCGAGTCATGGTAGTGGGAGCGGGGAGGAAACATTTAGGAACTAGAGGAAAGTTGTATTTCTCATCATTGTTACATCGCACCCTGACTGGCTCATCTCCTCCCCGAGACCCCTCTGCAAGGGGGTCTCCAGGCCGCCACCCTTTCACATGTTGTGGTGAACCCGCCCTCCCCCCAGCCATAAAATTATTTTCATTGCTACTTCATCACTGTCATTTTGTTACGGTGATGAATGGGTGATCCTTGTGAAAGGGTCATTGGACCCCCATAGGGGTCATGACCCAAAGGTTGAGAACCACTGACTTAGAGAAACGAGCGTGTTCATTGGGCTTATAAGCACACATCTCGGTATCCTTTCAGTCAGCTCAGCCTCATGTAGACAGGTCTGTGCGAGGAGGCACCAAAGTTCATAGAAAAATTCCATTCACTTTCAATTTCATTCTTCCACGAACTTTCTGAAGGCTCCTCGTGTTGCATGTGTGTGTATGTGTGTGTGTGTGTGTGTGTGTGTGTGTGCGCGCGCGTGTTTAGGTACATGTAGACTAGCAGTTCTTAACCTGTGGGGGAAGTACCAGATTTCCCAGAATTCTCAGAAGGCCATGCCCACACAGAAGTCTCATTGGCTATCTCTAGATTGACAGGCTGGACCCACCCCTACTCTCTTCATCCTTAAATGGATACCCGATTAGGTGACTGCCCCAGTGTAACTAGAGCGTGCTGACCTATGCCAGCAACACACGATCACTCTCTCAGAAAGCAAGCCCCACCGTTCTGGAAAGTGAAGGACAATGATGTGTAGCCCCTTCTCTTCCCCGCAATCACGTGAGTTTAAGCGTGAACATTTGTGTCGGTGCCACAGAAAGAGAACCCACAAGACCTTATAGAATCCCCACACCAACATTCCAAAGAAGACCGGTTCTCGCAGGGAGACCAAGAACTGTGCCTGTGAACTGCAGTCGGGACCCATGCTCCAGCAGAGATCGGAGCAGCGGAGAAGCAACGTAGGGGGGCTAGTTTCATTCAAACCCTCTAGCTGCACTATGTTTCTTAGGGTAACAGCATGCATTTTCTGCATGATGAGGATAATGAATTAGTACTGGTTAGCTGCAGTCTTCCATTCTAAAATGCAATATATATCGATTACCCTAATGGAATGGTATCTCAATGAATCCTTCAAGAGCAGCATTTGCGGAATAAATCAATTAAATGCTAATCAATAGGCTGGAAACGTTTCGGCAGCAATTCTTCACCTACTTAGCTTAAGTGGGAAAAGTACATCCAGGCAGAGCGTACTGAGTGTATGGGGAACAGTTAACATAACAACATACGTAGAGCCCTCACCAGGGCACTGGCCACCCAGCTTACACAGCAGAATGTCACCAGTGTCCTAGGAGCCCTTTCCCCAAGC
>NW_022103968.1:4962215-4967603 GCF_000313985.2 Echinops telfairi | reverse complement strand
GAAGAGGCGTAAGTGGCTGAGTGAGGGCGCTCACCGTGGACGTCAGCTGCTTGAGCCAACAGCCGGAGCACGCCTGGCTCAGAGGCTGGAAGCCGGTGGGTTGGTTTCCCCTCCTGGTGGGAGGCTTGATCTCCACGGAGCTGCCAACCCTTGCGAGCACAGCCGCCTTTCAACGATGTGGAGTGGCCTGAACTCAACTGGGAAGTTGGAAGCACCCTGGCTGTGAAGGGGGCAGCAGCGTTGGCAAGGGGAAAAGGAGAGGGGAATGGCCATTCCTTACAAAGGGGTGGGCCACCCAACCCACTCTGTCCTCACCCATGATGTCAGGGGGAGCCTTACAGAGACCTTGGCTGGTCCTGAGCCCAAACCATTCATCTCGACAATCAATACTGGGCACCCAGGGGCCTTTCATTTCTCAAGCCGAACAACGATGTTCAAATACTGTAATCACAGCAACTCTGGGATGGCCAGACCCTCCGCGGCACTAAATAAAGGCGCTAGCCTGGGGCCTTGGCATTCATGGGGCACCCGGGAGTCATCGGTCGCTATGAATATTTAGAGCAATCTTGATTACCACTTGGATATTTGCCCACGGGTTCCACCGCCTGAAAGACTGGCACCTAGTAGAACGTAGCGAGGACAAGATCGGACTCAGCAGGGTCACACAGCAGTGTCGGGAATTAAGCTGCTCTAGCCATGTAACTGGGCCTTTCTGTCACCGCTCAAAGAGGATGATGTCTATTCATGAGACATGGATTCCTCTTTTCTGATGGAAAATTGACGTCACCGGACAATCTGAGAAGCCATGCAGATGGCCGCGGGCTAGCTGGAGGTAAAGCTGCGTTTGAAAGCTGCACCGGTGTCTGATTTTCCGGATGGAACCTTCTTGCTGTGTGTCCATGGCTTTCTTCAGCTCCATCCTCCTGCCTTCCCTGAAATAGCAGGCCACCGCCCCCCCGTGGCACATGCCACATACACACTGAGTTCCAGCCCGTGTCCCAGGGCTCCTGGGAGGGTCACAAATGTCTAGGTTACCACACAGTCCTAGGTGACTGCAGCTGGACACAGAGCCAGGAGCCCTAGCAGTGGGTCCTTGTTTGGCACACACTGTAAGGTGGGTGGTTCGAATCACTCTAAAAGAGACAGAGGAGGCTATATGCTCCAGTACAGATTGACAGTCTTAGAAACCCTGTGGGGTAGCTCTACTTTGTCCCACAGAGTCACAACAAGTCAGAGCTGGCTCAATGACAAAGGACTAGACAACGTATCTTAAAGACGTAGTCATCGAGATCTACCTGCTGTTGTCGACCATGGAGTCGGCTCTACCCTCTCTGTGCACAACAGAAGCAAACACTGCCCCATCAGTGCCGTCCTCCCAACTGGGGCAGCCACTGTGGCAGCCACCGCCTTGAGAGTCTTCCTCTGTTACCTTGACCCTTTAGTAAGCGTGTCTTTCTCCAGGAGCTGGTTTTTCCTAATATGCCCAAAGTACTGGAGGCAGAGTCTTGCCACCCTCGCGTCTAGGAGCCAGCCCTCTGGCTGTACTTTGTCCAAGACAGATTGGCCCATTCTCCTGACAGTCTGTGACATACTGAGTCGTCTTTGCCAATATCATGATCCAGAACTGCCTCTAAAAAGAACTCAAACTCCTTGCCAAAGAGTTGACTTCCATCCACCGAGACCTCATGTGGTGTTTCTGAGACTGTAAATCTTTACAAGAGCAGCCAGCCTCATCTTTCTCCCAAGGAGCAGCTGGCGGGTGTGAACTACCGACCTTGCAGTTGCCCAGCCATGCACAGTGGACTTCCACCCTCCCCACCTATTGCTGTTAAGTGCCACAGAGTTGATTCTGATTCATACCCATCTTAAGTTCAACAGAAGGAAACACTGCCAGGGCCTGTGCCAACCTCACAATCGTTCTTATTGCTGAGCCACTGCTGCAGCCACTGTGTCCATCGACGTCTCCTCTTTAGTCCTCCTCCTACTTTACCAAGCACGGTGCCCTTCTCCAGGCTCTGCTCTCTCTGGACAACATGTCCAAAGTAGATGAGACCAAGTCTGGCCACCCTCGTCTCTAAGGAGCATTCTAGCTTGACTTCGACCAAGGCTGAGTTGTTGATCCTTTTGGCAGTCCATGGTACTCGATTCAAATGCATCAATTGCTCATCAGTCTTCCTTATTCAATGTCCAACTGTCAAAATGCCCTCCCCACCCGGAAGTCAAGAAAGGGGTGCTGTCTCAAGTCAGAGAGGCGCAGCTGCAGCAAGAGAAAACGAATCCAACCAGGATGGCCGCTGGGAGTCCGCTGGGGAAGCCAGTGGCTGGCAACCCCTGGGATGAGGCAATTAATATGCACGTTTATCACGGGAAGCCAATCAGAAAAGAAACCACTCCATTCACATCGAGACAGTGACAAATGCCATTCCCCATTATTTATCGCTATTTACCCAAGTTGCACCCTTCAGTGCTCCTTTGCATTTAGATCTAAATGGACATAGTAAATTAGATCTAAAATAAGCAATGAGCTAGCACATTTACATAAAGCAATATTATGCACTCATTCATCGAGGGCTTGTTTATGAACCTAGGAACCGAGATGGTATGAGAAAGCCACTCGTGCCCCGTGCTCCGTTCTTGGGGGAGGGAGTCGTGTGAAACACAGATCCAGCTCGGAGGGCAGTGCATCTGAGCCGCAATGAACCGTGCTCACTGCCAGCTGTGCTTTGTTTTGTCTGGGCACGCCTGTCGCAGCACGTAGTTTTCTAATGCGCTCACTCTCAGATGCCCCAAGATTGGATGTCTAAAGGCATGGAAAATAAAAGGCAATGATAAGACTTGAAAAATCAAAGAGGTATTCAGCTGACGTCAGAACAGACTTAATGACCGAGCTGTTGGAACAGGACGTGTACTAAATCTGGGGACAACCTGTACACAAGGCCAGTGGTACAGAAAGGTTAAGAGAAGGTTCTAGAAGGTGTATGTGGCTTGAGCTCAAGAGGTGAACACACTTTGTTTTGGTGTGAAAGATCCCAAATGTAGTATTTCCTAAGATAAACCTAGTATTTTAAAAAAAAAGAGCATTTTTTTTTTTTACATGTTGGATTGCTGCTGACAGCAAGGTCAGGACTTTGAAACAACCCATTGCTCCAAGGGAGAAAGAGGAGGCGATTTCGGCTTCTGTAAAAAGGTCACAGCCTTCGAAGCCCACAGGGGCAGCTCTCTCTGACCCAGGGCGTTAAGAGTCAGGGCGACACCTGATGGCGGCCCATTTGGACTTTCTGTTCGTGTACTTCTTGGGATGGTGTGCTGAGCCTGAGAAGCCACTGTCGAAAGAACACGCACTATATTTGTTAGCCAGAGAGCCGGGTTTCCCATTCAAAGTTCATTTATCTAACTTGATGTCTGGAAATGCTCATGGACCAGTTTCCACCCCCACCCCCCACCCATTCAAGACTCTCTGTCAAAGACAGAGCCCCAGCAGTTCAGTCTGCGCGCGCCAGCAAGCCATCTTCTGGGGAGCATATCCCATCCAGACGTGGACCAAGTGCCATTTGAGAAGCATCACCATAATCTCTCTCAAATAAACACTGGCAAAATATAATAAACCCTTTCAAAGTGGCCCTGCTATTGATCACGGTGGCCCTGCCAAGTCGCTGTGTACTAAGTGATGCCTGGCACAGCTCAGGGTTTCATTACAAACAGGATTACAGCCAATTGTTGACTTTTTAAAAAACACACTCGGCCGCTCTGTAAACAGACACGCTAAGCCCCAGGAAGACCGGCGAGGACTTGTATCCCTTCACGGCTTCGCAAGAGCCTGTCAGGGGATGGACGCCGGGGTGTGCCAGTGATCAGAGGCCTGTGACCCAGGCCTGGGGCGTTTGGTCCTCAGAAGCAGGAGAGGAATGGAGGAGCATGGCAGCCACAGGGATGCCTGGGCATTGCTGGCGGGATTGACAATTGGCGCCGTCACTGGGAATGCCAGTCAGGCTGGTCCTTGCTTCCGGAGCTCCCATGGTTGGCCTGGCAGCCTGTGGTCATGCTCCTCCATCCACAGACAATACACAGCCACCGAAAACGCTGCCCGGGAAAGAAGTCAACCAAGATGCCGACCAACGGAGCCACTAAGCAGCATTGACTGCCCGTGAAACCAAACCCATTACCGTCAGGCCGATTCTAACTCATGGGTAGAATTTCCCCATACAGTGTCCAGAGCTGGAAATCTTTATACAAGCAGAAAGCTACATTACTACCCTAGGGGTGGCTGGTGGGTTTGAACTGGTGACCTCTTGGTTAGCAGCCAAGCACCTTAACCAATGCACCACTGAGTTTCCTTTGCATCCATACCAAAGAAAACCATGCTAGTCAATTCTGACTCACAAGGGGTCCATACAGGGCAGCAGTTCTCAACTCGTAAACAGACACGCTAAGCCCCTTTGGGGATCGAAGGACCCTTTCACAGGGGTTGCCCGATTCATAACAGTAGCAAAAGTACAGAGATGAAGTAGCAAAGAGGATAATTGTATGGTTGGGGGCGATCACCCCAACATGAGGAACTGTATGAAAGGGTCACGGCATCAGGAAGGTGGAGAACCACTGATCTAGGGATTCCGAGGCTGTACTGCTTTACAAGAGGAACCAGACCCAACTTCCTCTTGTGGAATGGCTGATGGGTTCTGTCCATGACCTCTTGGTTAGCAGTCAGATGACCTGACCAGGGTCCCTACATCCACGATGCTGTTGTGGGGTGCTGTGGAGTCAGGATCAACTCATCCTATCAAAACGCTACCCCGTCCTGCGTCACCCTCAACTGTGCTTCTGGGTGAGCTCCTTGCTGCAGTCTTCATGGTTAAGGTGCCTCTCCAGGGACTGGTCTTGCCTGATAACGTGTCCCAATATGTGAGACCAAGTCTTGCCAGCCTGGCTTCTAAGGAGTCTTCTGCCTGGACTTCTTCCAGGACATCTCTGTTGGTTCTTTTGACCCTCCGTGGTACATTCAGTGTTCCTCACCAGCACCTTTTTCAGCCTCCCTTAGTCGTGTCCAACTTTCACATGCATCTGAGGTGACTGAAAATACCATGGCTTGGATCATGCGCACCTTAGTCCTCAAGGTAATCCTCCTGCTTGTCAACACCTCAGAGAGATCTGGTGCAGGTTGACCCAAGGCAACGTGTTGTTTGATCTTGACTGCTGCTTCCGGGAACACCGATTCTGGATCAAAGCCAGACAAAATCCTTGGCAACTCCAACAGTTCCTCTGTTTATTCTGATGGTGATTTGCAATCAAGATAGTTTCACCAGACTGAAAGATGCGATCTCTCGGCTGTTGGGTTCTGTCAAGCTGCCTGCAATGCACAGTGACCCCGCTTTACCACAGAATGAGACCAGG
>NW_022103968.1:4950231-4960764 GCF_000313985.2 Echinops telfairi | reverse complement strand
TGCACCCTGACTGGCTTGTCTCCTCCCTGAGACCCTTCCTTAAGATGTCCAGTTGCCTACAGATGGGCTTTGGGTCTCCTCTCTGCACACCCCCTCATTCACAATATGATTTTTTGTACTTTGATGCCTGATACCTGATCCCTTTGAGACCGTGTGATCACACAGGCTGGGGTGCTTCTTCCATGTGGGCTTTGTTGCTTCTGAGCTAGATGGGCGCTTGTTTACCTTGCAGCCTTTAAGACCCCAGACACTATATCCTTTGATAGCCGGGCACCATCAGCTTTCTTCACCACATTTGCTTATGCACCCTCTTTGTCTTCAGCGATGGTGTCGGGAAGGTGAGCATCGTGGAATGCCAGGTTAATAGAACAAAGTGTTCTTGCAATGAGGGAGTTGTGACGCTCTAAAGAGGTCCCCTGTAGCAAATGTGCCAGTGCCGTTTGAGTCCCGACTGCTGTTGCCACAGGGTCAGGTGTCTAAGTAAAATGAAACCCTTGGAAACCCGCCTCTTTTCTTCACCTATTGGTCCCGCTGTGAGGGGTTTCTTCATGCTGACGTGTGATCCATACTGAAGGCCATCGAGCCTTTGACGGTGATCAACAAGTAGTTCAAGTCCTCTCTCCTTTCAGGCAGCAAGGTAGCACCAGTGCTTCCCAGCTGGTTAACGTGCCTTCCTGATGCCTCTCTTCTTCTTGTCCAGCTTCTCCAAGGACAGCCTGCTCCGCCCACAGACTGACTAAGGATGGCGAGAGGACACGACTGTGGCCCGCTCCTTCCCGGGTTTTTAATCGTTCACTTTCCTCCAACTCTTTATAGAACTCCCTCTGTGTGGAAGGGGAATCCTGGAACACTTCCTGGTGCTCACCGAGACCGAGACCCTGCAAGCAGACCGCCAGGCAGCTGCTCGGTCAAACCCAACCCAGGGAGCGTGCAGGTCAACCTCTGTGCTAGGAAGTAGAGACCCCAGATGTATTCACTCACGCGCGGCCACGGAGGTGCTTGTTCACAGAGCTGCACAGACCTGGCCTCACCGAAGACACAAGTTGTGAACAGAAAAACAAAGACCATGTTGAAAATCCAGATCCAAGTGTGTACTGAGCATGGGCATCTGATTCTTCTCCTGGCTACTGATGAAGCGCTGCCCCCCCCACCCCCCGCCCCCACTGCTGTGAGGTTTCCGTGCGATTCCAAGAACTACAATGGAAAAGACCCAACAAGCAGGCATGCTTTCAAGGAGGCCAGAGGGTTTCTGTCATCAGAGTTTCCCGTTTATGTTGATGGGAGAAAGGCGGAGCTTTCTACTCCCGTGAAGGGCAGTTCTACCCCACCCTACAGGGTCGCTGTGAGTCATTGAAAACAAGTATTTGGAATGGATTCTTTTCCCATTGCTCTCATCACTGCTGCCCAGGGCCCTGGTGGGATACACCCCACTGGCTCAGGCAACGCACGTGCTCAGAGTATAACCGTGCCCTACAAGGTGTTTGTGTTGTGACCTCCAATTAGCAGATTGCTAGGCTGGTCTTCCTAGCGATCTCTGGGTGGGTTCAAAGCACCAGTCTTTCAGCTAGTAGCCAATTGCTCAACCCTTGTGCTACCCTGTCGGTAGCTGCAAATCAGTGGTTGTCTCCACAGGTGATGCTCCCAGGGACAACTGGCACTACTGAGACACTTTTGACCATCACAGGTAGTTGGCATGAATGGCACCTAGAGGGTAGGAGACAGAGGTGCTACTGAACTTCCCACAAGGCAGGGAGGAGTGGACCCCTCCCCGCCCTGAACAAATGGTCCTGTTCAAAGCATCACTAGCGGCAAAGCTGAGAAACCCTAGCTTAAGCTCTTCATCCCCAGTAGCCCTATGTAACCAGATGGTCCATAGCACCGCACGTCCTAATGTCCCACCAGCGTACATGGCTCCTGTCCATTATTTACAGACCCTGACAGATGTGTTGTGTACTTCTGAGGACCACCTTGTAAGGGGAGAAAGCGTGGCCTCACAGCACTGTATTCGATCCCTGCTGGCGCGAATGCAGTTGCACTCAGCCCCTGGAAGCCTGGCTCGATGGAAAGTGGATGGATGTGTATTTTATCTGGGGTGGTTTCCTGGAAGATAATGTTACATCGAGTTCTCTAGAGAAGCCAAACCAATGATGCTCGTGATACTTGCCTACAGAAAGAGATGTGTATCAAGACATTCCTTATACTCTTGCAGAAATAACTCAGTCCAGTCCGGTTCAAGGCAGGCTTCTCCTGCCTCATGGAAGCTGATGAACAGGGAGGAGGAGGACAAAGCACAGGCAACCTGGGGGTGGGGTCGGGGGCAGGGACAGGCTGGTGTTTGCGGTCTAAAGTCGGCCGAATGCATCCACCATGGGTAGTCCACGGATGGCTCCAGGGATCAGCAGGTGACAACAGGAGATGGAGGAACCAGATGCAGAAGCCCAACGGCCAAGGAGGATTCTACTCTGCTCCAGTTCGCTCGCTCATGGAAGACGGAGGTGTCAGAGCTGGGCTCACTCCTGCCCTTCCTTTCCCACTAGTGTCTAGTTGACACGATCTGTAACCGTCATGGATGGGCTGGACACTCTCCTTTAAAGGAAGAGCAGGGCATGCTGGGGCCTGGGAGGTCAGGTGTGTCCACAGCTGGAGGTACACTAGAAGTGCATGGAGATGCAGAGTGGGGTCATTGATAGGGACGGAGGTAGCTGAGAAAGAGGGTTTGGGGTGGGGTTTTGCCAGGTCACGGTTCACAGGGCAGGAGCAGCTGGCCAGCGAGCTAAAACAGAGGACAGGAGGTTTGCGCTGAATTCTGTGCAAAGGCTGGGACCCCAGGTGTCCGCTTGCCCACGTGGTAACTCCCTGCCTGTGAAGGGATTTCCTCTTCTCTATCTTACGCCACCCCTTTCTCCCATGGAGCGGCCGGTGGGGTCGCGCAGCTGATGTCCCAGGGAGCAATTCTAGTGAGACAGTCCCAGGGCCTCAACGCACGCTCTTCTCCACGCTAAAGGAACACATATTCCTTCAATAGTCCCTTTGACCTGGCTTCGCAGAGGAGCCCCGGTGGCCCTCTGGGTTAAGAGTTGAGCTGCCAACGGCCAGACTGGCAGGTCAAACCCAGCAGCCGGAGGAGGTGGTCTGCTCCCTGCAGCCTTGGAACCCCCGGGAGCAGTTCTGCTCCGTCCTACAGGGTCGCCGAGTCTGGTTGGCCCCACAGCAGGGGCCGTGCTGTTTGTTGGGTGTAGGTACAGGCATCACGGCTGTGAAACAGCTCGTCGACTTCAGAACAACTTCAAGTCCAAGGAAATGGACAACAACATCCCGGCCTTCTCCGAAATGTCAACATGCTCTGGAGAAGCAACAGTCTACTGGGTGTTCTCCAGGGGGACTCTCGGGCTCACCCGAGCCTGTCACTTCCAGCTAATCATTCTTTGGCTCGCTTCTCTTCTTATTGCTCTTGAAGCCACCCACCCCGTTCCCCTCTCTCTGCTCCACCACATCTGAGTCTGCGCCAGCGTCTGCAAGCTGAGCCTGGGCTTCGGGACTTATCTCCTCCGAGGTGGGGCTCAGCAAGGCCCCCGAGAACTTGTTTTCGTGGGACCAGATGTTCCCTTGGCCTTCCATTTCCTTTTGTGTGATCTCAGAGCGTTTGGGCTGCAAGTCCAAAGTCAGCATTTTTCCCCCCCCGAATGTAATTGGTCTTTTATGATACTTTGAACATGATAAATGAGTTTGAGGGGAAACAGGAATGATTATAGGAAGGAGGACACATGAGGGAGGGGAAGGCCCTTGCCCCCTGGATGAGGACACTCAGGGTAGGGAGCCAAGGTCCCAGATAAGGGAGGGAACAACCAAAGAGTTTGACACGACCGCTGTACATTTATGAAGAAAAGCACATCCCTGCCATGGGAAGTCCCCTGGTACTCGGTTGCTTTTAAAGAGGGAAGCTCACCCCTGGGCTGGTCTTCTGTTACACTAAATGGCAAAGCTCCCCTTGAAAAATACTCCCTCACCTCATAGCCATCTAGTCCCTTCAGTCTTCTAGGGACCCTGCAGGACAGGGTGGCACTGCCCCCGAGGCCGTCCCATGCTGTAACTCTTCACGAAGACAGAAAGCCTCATCGTCTTCCCGTGGAGCATGGGTGTTTTCAAACTGCGGACCTGGTGGCTGGCAGCCCATTTCATAACCACTAGGCCACCAGGGCTCCTTTATATTTGAAATCAGAGTCCCGGTCCTGTGGTGTTGTTCTTGGGCTGCGATCTGCAAAGTCAGCAGTTCGAAACCACCAGCCACTCTGAGGAAGCAGGAGGAGGCTTCCCCTCCCGGGAAATCATGAAATCACTCAGGGGCAGGCTGGCCCTGTCTTACAGGGTTGCTGTGAGCCGGCATCGGCTTGATGGCACCAAGGTTGGTTTATTTGGTTTATGCATCTCATGGCCAAAGGATGCATTTTATTTTTCCCTTCCCCTCGGCAGTCAAGTTGATTCCATGCGTGCCCAGGCCCAGGACTCAGAGAACACAACTGCCCCTTGGGTGGTGGTGGCTGGGACCTTTCCTGCATGCTGACTGCCTGGCTTTTCTCCCAGGAGGGGTGGATGTGAACAGCCAACCTTTTGGTGAGCAGCTGAGCACCAATCTGACCACCCAGGGGACTTCCTGTGTGTATTTTACATCACAGCCTCCAGACTCCCAGTCTCTGCCCCTTGGCAGTGACAGCAGCAACGGAGGGGATTTTCCAAGAGGCCAGGAAAGAGAGATGGCATTCCCAGGGCACCAAGGCAAAGAAGAATCTGAGCCAAGGGTGGTACAGAGCAGGAGACTGGGGGTAAGGAGGACACGGTTCCAGTCCAGCAGAAGGGGGTGGCGACAGAGGGTGGGGCTGGTGTCTTAGACACAGGGGGCTTGAGACTTCTGGGGTGTGTGAAAGCGAGGTTCTCTAAGGACGGTGATACCTCAGGTGTCAAAACTCACTTTGTTCCTAAGTCATGTTCAAACACTGACCATTTTGAGAGGTAGACCTACCACTCCTATAAGAAATAATGGAAAAGCAAATAATTGGTCCCGAGGCCCCCAAAGTACACTTATGAATTCATTTTTCCAGAATTTTAACCCGACGTTAACAGCCCTTGGTGTGGAAATACCTGCTAAAACATTTAAACCCAATCAAGACAGTCCATTAAATATCAAAACCCAACACAGTTCATAAAGTGAAATGGTGGTGTTTTACACAAGCAAAGCACATTGAGGGAGATGCGCCCACTAACAGAGCACTCTCTGCTGTCTGAGCAAGGGGGCGGCATCACTGGGCATGGGGCGCGGGAGGGACGTCCACACATCCTCGCTCCCTGAACCTGGGCCAGGGTCTAGGTTCATCGTCCAGTGCTAACCTCGGGTGTCAAACAGCTCCAAGCCCCACTTTCCATGACTGGAACAGCAAAGTTCAAAAACCATCTGCTCGGTGCTCCTAACTTTTCCTGATTGGCACATCTGACCTAAAATCTGACGTGTACAAAACCCGTTCGGGCCGAGAGTGGGTCATGCATCCAGTCTCGCCCAGGACACAAAGGGGAGATGCTCCAGCCTGGAGACACTAGCCCCACCCACCATCACCTCTGCCCCCTGGTGACGTCAGCTTCTGTATTTCTGTATTTCTCCCACTGGTGGGCCCATCCTGTCACCACGGTCTATGCTGGGTGGAGCAGAGACATTAGGCTGACGGTTCGTCCACACTCTCTCATGCCGACATCGCAGCACCGGCCTAGACTTGGACAAGCAGTCCACGGCCTACATCCAAGTCACCCTCAGGGAGCCCTCCTCGGAGTTGACCCCGGGACCCCGGAAGGCATGCATGGTATCTGGGGAGCCAACTTCCCTCCAATGCCCAGTGCATCGCGCACCCCCCTGGGAGAAGTGAGAGAAATGACTCCCGGACGTTACGTCCGCTGCTGCAGTTTTTACAGTTGTTGGTGGTGTAAAATCCAGCCCAGTTTAGAACAATCGCAGGCCTTCCAGGGCATGGCGTTTGGGCTCATTTAAAGTCATGGACTTTCTATTGGAGGGGGTTCCCTCAGAGGACACCCCGCCACTTTGAAAACATGAAGTGTGTGCTGGCGGCAGCTCAGCCTGCAATGTAGGGGAGGCCACCTGACGTCTCATCCTCCCCACCAGCTTAGCAATTTCAGTCACAGCTGGGATGTGCCCAGGCCCCTTACTAACTCTCTCTCCCCACAGTCAGCGGCTGTCCCTGCGGCTGCTTTGGAGCGCAGTTAGACCAAGTAGGTCAAGGATCAGAGCAGCTCTTCAGTTCTACAGTCATCAGCTCACACGCAGCTGTTTCCTCTCGTCCATTCCCACCCCCTTTCATGGCTCACCGGAGCCTGCTGGTGTGCTGGTGACACATTGGGCTGCTAACTGCAAGGTCAGCAGTTCGAAAACACCAGTCGCTCCATGGGAGAAAAATGGGCTTTCTACTCCCGTCAGGAATTACTGCATCGCCAGCTCCACCATGACACGTGACGTCCCTCACTGACCCATGGCGCTATTGAGGACAACGCTGGAGACACAGTGCGGGAAAATTGTGTCTGATCTGACCCCACCACACTGAGGTGAAACACCAAGGGTGTGCAACCGAACAGCAAGGGGAGCAGAGCAATGACGTTCCCCGGGGAATACCAAAAATAGACTGTGGGGCCAGGGCATGGCACCCATCAGACTCAACTGGAAAACACTCAAAGGTCAACAAACAGACCTTGAGCTACTTATAGGCATTTTTTCTGGTCTTTAGTTTTTTTTGTTTTGTTTTGCTCTGTCTTGGTTTTGTGTATATTATTATCTCTGCATGTCTATCTAGATAAGCAAAGTGGCATAAACAATCCAGAGGAGAAAACAACAGGACTGATGGTTCCAGGAAGACATGGGAGAAGGGGAGGCAGGTGAAAGGAAGTGGGTGTAACAAAGCCAAGGAGACAAGGGAACAACAAGTGAACTAAAATCGATGGCAAGGAGGGTGTAGGAGGCCTGGTAGGACTTCATCAGGGACAATGTAACCAAAAGGATTTACTGAAATCCAAATGAAGGCTGAGCATGATAGTGGGACAAGAGGAAAGTAAAAGGAAATAGAGGAAAGAGCTAGGAGGCAAAGGGCATTTATAGAGGTCTAAATATAGGCATGTATATATGTAAATATATTTATATATGACGATGGGGAAATAGAACTATGTACATATATTTATAGGTTTAGTATTAAGATAGCAGATGAACGTTGGGCCTCCACTCAAGTACTCCCTCAACACTTTGTTCTATTAAATTGGCATTCCATGATGCTCACCTTCCCGACATGATCGCTGAAGACAAAGTGGGTGCATAAGCAAATGTAGTGAAGAAAGCTGATGGTGCTTGGCTATCAAAAGATATAGCATCTTGGGTCTTAAAGGCTTGAAGATAAACAAGCGGCCATCTAGCTCAGAAGCAATAAAGCCCACCAGCCTGTGTGATCATGAGGTGTCCATAGGATCAGGTATCAGGCATCAAAGACCCAGAACAAAAAATCATATCAATGTGAATGAGGGTGAGTGTGCAGTGGAGACCCAAAGTCCATTGTAGGCAAGTGGACATCTCCTAACAGAAGGATCTCAGGGAGGAGATGAGCCAGTCAGGGTGCAGTATAGCACAGATGAAACATACAACTTTCCTCTAGTTCTTTAATGCTCCCCCCGCCCCCCACTATCATGTCCCTGACTCTACCTTACAAAGCTGGCTTGACCAGAGCATGTACATGGGTAGATAGGAGTTGGAAACACAGGGAATCCAGGACAGATAAACCCCTCGGGACCAATATTGAGAGTAGCCATACCAGAAGGGGAAGGGGGAAGGTGGGGAGAGATAAGGGGAACCGATCACAATGGAGCTAAGACAACAGACATGTACCATTTTTGCCTGAGTACCTTTCCTCTATGTACTGTATAGACTCATGTATAAACTGAGTTTTTCAGCACATTTTTAATGCAGTTTTTGTGGTAAAATTAGGTGCCTTGGCTGATATTCGGGTCAGCTTATAGTGGAGTATATAGGTAATCACTGAAACCTCATCAGGTGGGACTCTCACTCCCCTGTCCTGGTTGGTCCCTGGGGTTTAGATAATCTGGTGCCATTTTGAGACGATTCAGAGTGAATGGGGTGGAGTTTAGCCTGTCAATCAGGTCGCAGCTTGATGACCTTATTTGGAGGTGCAAATGAGATAAATAGCTTACTGGAGGGAGGACATACATTCTCTCTGCTTATCTCCCTGCAAGACACTCCTGCTGACAAGCCACATGGAGACACACTGATGGAGTCAGAGCCCAGGAACTAGAGGAGGCACACCAGTGCTGAGATCCTTCCACCGCCATGCCACTGGATCCACGAGACTTTCCACCCACTGGCCTGTGATCTCCCTGAAGTCGGCCTTATTGCATGGCTGCGTGAGTCTAAAGAGGAATTTATGGACTAGTATCAAACAAATGAGCTAATATTGACTTACAGACTTGACCTGGACTGGAATGTTTCTCAATCTATAAATGCTCTTTGATAATATAAAGTTCACTCTTACACACACGAGTGTCTGTGAATTTGTTTCTCTAGTCTACCTGGACTAGCACAGTCCCTTCCATTCTGGTTTGTTATCTCCAGACGCAGACACGGGACTCAGGCTTGGGCAGTCTATCCCACAGCTCCTGATCACAGTGCTCATTTCAAATGTGGGCACAGGACCCATATTTGTTGGCAGAGACTAAAGTTGAAGGCATCGATCAGTCTGAGTTGTTGAGAACAGGGCATCTACAGCTGGGGTTGCTGAGAGGCAAACACAAGATGATGGCTCTTGGCCACCATCTTGCCCGGTGAAAGTGGGCCAAGAGAACAGAGCCACCTGAGAGCAGAGACCAATCTTGAAGCTAATGGCTGGGTCCAAGCAGCTCGCCAGGCCTGAGGCCAGGATATACTTCCAAGCCTTTTCAGTATTATGATTTTTTTAAAGATTCTGTATTTAATAAATTAAGTTAAGAATTACTTAGGTCCATGCCACTTAGAACCAAGACCTTGTTAGTCAACACTGAAGGCTCAAGACTGACGGTCACTCTTGACCAGGGTCCATTCCAAGTCAAGGCCAGATGGTGAGTTGGGTCCAGGGGATGCACTAATCCTGATGCTGGAACAGCACCGGGCAGTGTTCTGTTCTGCTGACCGCAGGGCTGCCATGAATCATCTCAACTGCACTTAGCAACACTGCACTTCCCACAGTGGGCATCCCCACTCACAAGGTGGAGGTGTCTTGGCTCACACTCGGCTTTGGAAGGAAAGTGGAGGATTCTTTTAGGGAGTTAGCATGTATAGAGAACAGAACACCCAGATTGTAATGACCCAAGACAGGAAGGTGAACTTAAATCCTGCACAAGTTGGGTTGTGTCCTTGACATGCAGGGGAAGGTCTGAGCTTGGGAGGTCAGAGAGGGAATACAGTCAAGAGGAGACAGACAGAGACAGAGAACGAACGAAGTTGGCTAGTTTAGACGGCCAGTGGGGGTGAACAGTGGAGGGGGGAAAGCCAACAGGGCACTCAGGGAGGGAGAGAGACAAGGAAGGAGCTCAGGCCCAGAAATCATGGGAGCATTGCATGGTGGGAAAGATCACCCACCAGCTACAAAAACAAGGCCGAGCAGTTAAGAGACTGCTGGAGGACCAACGGCTTTACAGAAGGTGCTGATCTTAGCAAAAGCTGCTTCCAGTGAGCAGGAGGGGAGGGCCCAGCTGCCAGGGCAGCCCAGCGAATCCAGGTGCAGCAGCAGGCATCCCAAGGAAGCAGGGACTGAGGCAGGGGTGGGAACAGGGGCCCTATGAGCCCCTAGTGTGGCATCTCTCTGAATCTACGACGCCGACCTATGATGTTTAGATTTTACGTCAATTTGACCTTTGTGAAAGTAGGAGTGGTATTCACCCTGTCAATCAGATCACAGCCTGATGGTGCCTCCCTGTGGGTGTGGCCTTCTAAGAAACACACTGGGAACCTCGCATACTTGGCCCTTCACCCTCCTGCATCCCGCCTGCCGAGCTGTCAGCACTCTGCTATGCTCCCGCCAATCCTGGATCCAAATGCCTCCACACTCACTGGCCTGTGGGCCATCTCCCTGATTCCCGCTTCTCTGTCTCATTGCCCTGAAGCCACGTGAGTCTCAAGGGGGCTCCGGCTGGCACTGGACCCATGGACTGGACTTGGATGGGGTGGGGATGCCTTCTTGAAATACAATTACTTCTTCACATAATCTTCACATAATTCTTATCATAATCACTGGCCTTGTTTCTCTGGACAACCCAGCCGAACACACAGTCCTTCCCTTAGTCCGTCAGTCACGGTGTCAGGTGGGGACCTCATGATCAATACAAAGGTATGAACATCTCGTTCGCCTTCCTCCCCTCACCCCGACTCACAGGGACCCCGAAGGACCAGTCCATGGAGTTCTCAGTGGCTGGTTTTTAGAAATAGATTTCCAGGTCTTTATCAGTCTG
>NW_022103968.1:4948627-4950131 GCF_000313985.2 Echinops telfairi | reverse complement strand
ACCCCGACTCACAGGGACCCCGAAGGACCAGTCCATGGAGTTCTCAGTGGCTGGTTTTTAGAAATAGATTTCCAGGTCTTTATCAGTCTGGGTTGTCTGGAGAAAAAAAGCCATGGGCACTCGTGTGTGTAAGAGAGGGCTTTATGTCAAAGATCAATTGTACATTAAGAAAACATCCCAGCCCAGTCCAGATGAAATCCATAAGTCTGATATTACCCCATATGTTGATACCTGTCCATACAGTACTCTTTAGACTCACGCAGCCATGTAGTGATGCCGAATGCAGGAAGATCACAGGACAGTGGGTGGAAAGTCTTGTGGATCCGGTGGCAGTAGAGGCATCTTAGCACTGTCAGGGGTCTCCACGTGGCTCCTTCAGCTCCAGGGCTCTGGGGCTATCAGCATAGCTCCACACGGCTTGTCAACAAGAGTTTCTTACAGGGAGTGACGACATATCCAGACTCCAGTGAGCTATTTATCTCCATTTATGCCTCCCAGATAGGTCATCAAGCTGCGACCTGATTGACAGGTTAGACTCCACCCCTTCACAAGTTGACAGGAGATGATGTGACTGCCACAAGGCCTTTCTTCTTTGTCTGTCTGGGTTTGGAAGCTCTGAACACCTGTTTGGTCTCATAGTGACACACAGCCCAGTAGTGGCTGCTCACCAAGAGCACTATCAAGAATCGAACCCAGGTCTCCCAGACAGAAGACAGAGATGCTACTACTGACCCCACCACCGTGCCCAAGAGCTTGGTCACTTGTGTAACACACACACACACACACACACACACACACACACACACCGAGCTACAACCTGCCACTCACACAATTGAAAACCTTGGCCAGATCCTGCCTGGGCAGAGAGCAAGGCTGAGAGAGAACCCATCAGCCAGAGCCCAGAGGGGCCTTCACACAGCCCGGCTGCATCAGACACCCTCTCAGTTGCTTCAAAAGAGCACTTAAATTAATGTGCTGCCGGGGCCCAGGAATTTCTCGAAAGGAGTAGTCTGCCTCTGAGGTTAATGAGAGTAATCGGCCAATTCTGTGGGAGCCGAGAGCCTTGGAATCGGAAAGTCTGGGCAGGCCTGGCTGGGGAGGGCTCACTGGAGGGGGGAATTGAAAAATCGAAAAGTGCGCGAGTTGTCTTTGAGGGTGTTTGCTTAACCGGAGTGGGATGTTTCCAGAGCTCCCGGACATGCATTTTACAGAACCCGGTCTTTCAAGCTTCTCCAATTCTCTTTCCCACCTGCCAACTTCCCCTGCACTGCCTGCAGGAGCCAAGACGGCGGCTCCGGATGCCTGTCTGTCAGAACTGACCAGAGCACACAAGTCAAAAACGCGGCCGCCTTTCCTAGCTCACTCTGGCTGACAGCTGATGGGTGGGTATTCAAATCGTCTGGAGCCTAGAGGGCCAGCTGTGTGTGCCTATTCCAGGAGTTTCCCCGAGGCAGCTGCCTTCCCAGAATGGACCAGACATGACCTGGTCCCTGCCAAGGGAACT
>NW_022103968.1:4944064-4945331 GCF_000313985.2 Echinops telfairi | reverse complement strand
TGACCTACTCCCTGGAGAAACCCTCTTTGCACATGAGGAGCCCTGGTGGCATTGTGGTTATGTGTTGGGTTGCTCACTGCAAGGTCAGCAGTTTGAAACCACCAGCTGCTCTTTGGGAGAAAAACCGGCCTTTCTAGTCCCATAGTTACCACCTCAGAAATTCCCAGAGGCAATTCTACCCTGTCCTGTAGGGTCACTGTAGGGCTCCATGGCAGCTAGTTTGTTTTTTCATATGCATCCATGAAGGAGCCCTAGTGTTGTTGTCTGGCAAACTCTGGATGGAACCCTGCAAGGCCGGTGGTTCAAGCCCACCAGCAGCTTCATGGGAGGAAGATGAGGCGCCTCTGCTCACCCGTGACGCTTTCCAGCCTCAGGAGCCCCACACAGCCGTTCTGAGTCATAATCCACTCAATGGATGGCAGGGGCCTGGGGTTGTGTGTACAGGGAGGGCCGAGAGCTGCTGAGTAAGAGGGGGAACTGAGACAGACGAAGAAGAGCTCCCGGGGGACCTGGGAACCTTGGTGGACAGTGGCCGCCTTGTCTCATTAGCCCTGTGCGTCCAACAACTCTCAGGACCACACCTTGACAACAGACACCAGGCAGATCAGTGGGTTCCAGGAAAAAGACGATTTGCGCACCTTCACTGAGGACAAGCGGCCTATGAAAATGGTGGTGGTGGTTGAGTAAGATCTCTGAGTGCTCCTTGCTTAGGGAGAAGGTCAAATTAATTCCCAGTAATTAGTTGAAAGGCAGCTTGGGGGCTGTGAAGAGCCACAGTGTGGGAGATGCTGAATAACTGGGAATTGGTCTTGAAAATAAGTTTTTAGGGAAAATCATTTGATAAGGGGACTTGCCTCTAAAGACTTGTTTTAATCCACTAAAAATAGTCATTCTTTCTTGACTTCTATAGCCACAGTCACACACACACACACACACAAATTGCAGGCATATGCTCGGGGATGAGGACTATTAGAGAAGGCAGGTGGCAGGGGGGTAGTGTCCACGTCCGGATGCAGATGCCCATAGCCCAGGAGCAGGGCTCAGAGTGGAGTGAGAGGTGGAGCTGAGGGGAACACATGCTGGGTGGAGAATGTTGCTATCACGTGGCTCAGGCACAGCCCAGTGGGAGCTTGGCCTGAGTTCACCATGGTCACCGTTACTGACACAGTCCCTCAGGGGAGAGGGCAGCACTGCCAGCAGCAGCCTGTAAGCCAGGCCCAGGCCTAGCGAGGAGTTCAGAGGAGTCAAGAGAATGGGTGTGATGAGA
>NW_022103968.1:4935313-4942029 GCF_000313985.2 Echinops telfairi | reverse complement strand
GGGAAGAGCCCCTCACATGTTCCCAGTGGGACCACTCCCAGCAGGAGGAGGCCCCGAGCTACCTCGCTGCCTACCGTGGAGACAGGCAGCAGCCTCTCCACTACTGGCTCCCTCATTCCGACCATGGGCAGCAGTCAGAACTCTCAGCTACAAGACACTCACACCCAGACTCAAAGCCTTCTGGCATCTTCTGATCCCTGGCCCACTCAGCACGGCCTGGCGGCATCTGCACACCCCTGCCTCCACGGCTGTCTCAGTTCCAGCCTCCCAGCTGCCGCCTCCTCAGCTTGGGGCTTGTCCTTGATCTCTGCACGCCTGGCTCCGTCCTCTGTCTTGTCCTTCAGTCATCACTCGAGTGTCACCTCCGCAGAGCTGACCCTCCACCCTCCACCCTCCACAGTACAACGCATCCTTCACAGCACCTCTAGCTCCCAGTCCTGCTGTCTCTCAGGGCGCTGCAGCTGCAGACACCAAGCATGGTGCCCAGAGCACAGCCGGCACCTCACAGCGAGTGTGACTGAGGGCCGGAACCCCTGAGGGTGCTCTTCTTCTAGCCCGGCATGCCGGGGGGGCAGAGCCCAGTGGGCCATGTCATCAGTTCTGTCTGTCAGTCCCCATGGTTGCCTTGGACCCTGGTGGGTAGGCTGAGGGTAAAGCCCTGTGTGATCTGAGGGTCTGGAGGTGGGACACTGTGATGGTCTGCCTACGTTGAGCCCAGAGCTGGGCTTTGTACCAACCAAGGATGGGAGATTCACTCCCGAGGGTTTATCCAAGGTTTCGTGCAGCACAGTGATGAAGCCAGGTTTTGTCTTGGAAGAAGTATGGCCTGAATGCTCCTTGGAAGCGAGGCTGGCTGGGTGCCTCTTTGCGGGGAACACGCCCTGGAGAAGGTCTATGCTTGGCAGAGGCACCCAGTGAGGCAGACCGGCCCAGTGGTTGTGGCCATGACGGTGTACAGGGGTTCGTCCTTGGCAATGACGGTGGGCACAGGCCAAGCTGCGCGTTCCATCTGCTATCACAGCTGTGCCATGAGATGCACCCAACACAATCGCAGCAGCATGGCCGTGTTTCGGGAAGGTCACTTTGACAAGGTGCTCAGAGGGAAACCAGAGGGGACATGGGCTTCCAGGTCACCTCTCTCTCTGTTCCCCACCAAAGGTCTCTGGGTGGGTGGCATTCCTAACAAGTCCCAGGCTCCTCAAATCTCAGCTCCTGGGTCCTGGCTTTCTGAGGGACAGCAGGGAGAACCCGTGCTGTGAGGCCCGATGTGGCCGTGCCAACAAGCAATGCCCTGCACAGTTTCCCACGCGGCACACAGCACGGGGAAGAACAAGCGGAGAGTCCCGGCATCATTTGGTTCAGCCAGACAAGCAGAGGACTTAACAGGCAGAGAAAAAGGGCTTATTCTCACCAGGCTTGCTCTTCTTTTCAGGATGCGTGTGGCTTTCTTCCGGCCACTACACTTCAATCAGGAGCTCCTAGGTGACCCCTAAACCCGAGCCGGTGCAAACTGTGATCCCCTTGGCTCCCACAGACTTGCTACCAAGTTGGTCTGTTTCTCTGGTTTCTCACACCCTTGATACACCAGGCCGCTCCGCCACCTCAGACACACTCGCTCTTCACGAGCCGGCTCCTTTCAACGGAGTGAGAAAGGGTCATAGCTTACCATCGCTTCACAGAGTCCAGGCCAGTTCCTCATGTTGTGGTGAACCCCTGCCCCAACCATAAAATTATTTTTGTTGCTCCTTCATCACTGTAATTTTGCTACTATGAATTGGGCAACCCCTGTCAAAGGGTCGCTTGACCCCCAAAGGGGTCGCGACCCCCAGGTGGAGAACCACTGGTCTTAATGCCTTACTGCATGTAGCTCTTCTAGAAAAGTCTCTAACTCCCAACCAGTGATGTTTTCCTGCCTGCATCTGGGTAAGAGGGTGCAGGAGACACTGATAGGATTGATTCGCCCGTGAGTAAATCTGGGTAAGAGGGTGCAGGAGACACTGATAGGATTGATTCGCCCGTGAGTAATTATGAGCAGGCTTCATGGGCATGCCATTCTGCTGGGTATACAATGAGCCCTCTGAGAAGGAGGGGAGAATCTCACTGCCAGCGATCGCCAAGAGAAGAACATGCCATTTGGATCCTGAGATCCCTGCACAGCGAACCTCCTGGATCCAGAAGCAGCTGAACCAAGAGCCGGAACATGAGGTGGAGTGGGGACTTCCCAGGCTACAGAGCAAGTGAAGCCGAGTGCCTTGGGGCAGCAGGCTGGCTTATGGAGTGGGGTGCCTCTGGGCACTTAATTGGGAAGTTGGCCTTGCTGACCCACGGAGCTTGAGCAGAATGCTTTTCCCTGTGGACATGTACTAGCAGACCTGCGAGAACTTTGTAATGTGTCCGGACTGAACAACCGCTCCCTGAGCATTGCTCACTTGCACTGCAGCCTCTTAAATCCCTCCATCAACTCTTTAATGGTGGAGGTGGCCCGTGAGTTCCGTGTGGCCACTACAAGGGACTCTACCCCCGAGGCAGAAATGTAGAGTGTGGTTTTGAGACAGAACACGTGACTTTCGTGGTCAACCTTCGAAATATCCCAAAGCTACCCTGTTGCTGGAGCGCCAAAATTTTGACTCAAGAGATGCCTAGAAAACAGAGCCGCGGTGGCCTAGTGGGTTCTGCATTGGTCCTAACTGCAAGGTCGGCAGTTGGAAACCACCAGCCGCTCCCTGGGAGAAAGAAGAGGCTTTCAACTATTATAAAAATAGTCACAGTCCCGGAAACCCACTAGGCAGTTCTGCCCTGTCCGAGAGGGTCATTATGAGTCGGCATGGACGACAGTGAGAGTTTGAGACCGGCCCTCAGGGTTTCCACGGTGCTAGGCTTTATGGAAATGGATAGCTTCCATCTTCCTCGCACAGAGGGGAGGGAGACTCAAACCACAGACATTTCGGAGAGCAACCGAGTGCTCTAGGGCCCTCTCTCCTGGGTTAGTCCCTCACAAGGCTTGCTGTCTCTTTCAGGACACCCACCCATCACCATCTGTACTCGGCTGCTGCGCTTCTCTCACTAGAACCGCCGCCGGAGCAGAGCAGAAAGCACATCTACCTTCACAGGCCGGAGCCCCAGCTCCCAGCACACAGTAGATGTTCAGTTCAAGAAGGAAGCCAGGTGGCAGGGAAGCACTCAGGGGAGTGAGCAAGCAAGAAGAACGTGAAGCCCACCTTCTGAGGAAGAGCAGGGATTGCTGGGCCGCAGAAGCTGACCTTGGATGGAGGAAGCTTGTTCTCTACATCAGAGAGAGACTGCTGTGCAGGTCGAAATGAGAACTAACAGCTATGCTTGATAACCAGGCTGCAGGTCCACACCAACCCTACGCACGAGCCAGCACTGGATGTCCATGGTACACGTAGTCACCCTTGAGAAACACCCATAAACCTGGATCATACACTCGGATGCACCCTCTTCCATACAGGGTCTCATGGTTGCTAGCCAAATAGAGGTCCATACCGGAATTATGAAGTCAAGTGCCGATTCCAGAACCCAGGTGCTGAGATGAGCCCTATGGCCTTACTGTGAGAAATGCTCTTCCTTAACCTGCTTTGGTCCCTACTCCCTAAAGTGATATCAGTCATTACATGTTCTTGTAATACAGTAGACATATAACTACCGGTCACATGGCTCTAATGTTTAAGGTACAATCCCAGGGAGCTGGGACATCTATCAAATCACAATGGCTTCTCCTAGTTTTCTACAAAGATGGTGCAAGTGACCCACGGCCCCACAGGTAATAAACTCGGCCATCAGCAGATGGTCCTGCTTGCTTCCGCACAACTCTTTATACTGCTGACTGCTGGTTTCCAACGGCTGACTTTGTAGTTCGCAGCCCCGGGTAACCACATCATCACCAGAAGGAACTTTGTGATGTGTCCGGACTGAGCAACTGCACCCTGAACATTTCTCACTTAAATCCCCCAATAAACTCTGCAATCAGGAAGCCTGCCTAAATTCATGAGAAGAGATCCTAAGATCATTATTCACCTGGCGGTGACCGACTGCAACCCTCCCAGCAAGCTCGAGAGAGGGCTCTGTGCAACCACAGGTGTTCTTTCAAAAACCTCAGCTCCCAGTTCAGAAAAACACTCAACGACGCATCCTGCACATCACAGGACAAAGCTGCCTGCACAAGCTTTCCAAAGCGGGTAACATCCCTTCCCAATTGTTCCCCCAAGATCTGAAATGTGAGAGTCTGGTTGGCTGGGTCAAGAGAAAAACATCATCATCGCCACTTCAGTTGTTTCTCTAGTTCTCAGACGTCACAAGGCGCCAAGCGAGCATCCACGTCAGCCAGCATCAAAACCAAGCGCAAGAGTTTATAAACGTGCACAAAACCAGAAAACGATCGATAAAAACCAAAATGGTAATGCAACACACATAGCTATGGGGAAAACGGGAAACAAAACCCGGCACTCCCGCGAAATAAAGAAGTTGCCGACCCGGGGAACGTCACCACACTTCTCCGGGGAGAATCATGTTCGGTGCATGCGGGCGATCAGGACGGGCTGGTTTTGTGTCTCGTGAAAGCGCAGATGGAGGCTGCACAGTGACCCGAGGCTGCATCACCCGGGTGCAGAGGAAACAACGGACGGGTCTGGACACAGCCTGGCGGCTGACAACCATCAGCAGTCTTACGTGAAGAGGACAAGTCTGACCTTTGACTCCGCGGCCTTGACGGGGTTCCAGAAGCTTCCGTTCCAAAGGGAGACCCTGGCGACTTCATAAGCTTCTTCCTGGACCCTCCTGGGGTTCGGCAGCTCAGAAGGTGGTAACTTACTTCCCACACTCAGCCCTGGATCAAAAGGAAAAGAGTCCAGTTATTATTATTATTATTATATTATTATTATTCTGGTGGGTAAGAATTCAGCACCACAAGCTTATTATAGAAATGACTCAGTGAAATGCTTTAGGAGCCGAATAAGCCCAAGGAAACATGATAATGCATTAAATCACGAGAAGTGTTAAAACTGATGAATTATCTGTCCATTGAGTCATAAAAATTTTGTTAACTTGAAGAGAGAAAAAAAAAAGTCCCCACCCCCATCCGCTTCAGACTTAACAGTCTTTGCTGAGTTATTCTCATCAGGGTCGATAATTCAGTTCCTCAACGAGCAACAAAGAAATGCCCGAAGAGCGGGTTCTTAAAATGATGAATGACGGCTTTACTTCAGGCTCAGCTCTCCATTAGAAGTCTTGGGGCTTTAGTGTCTTAAGCCGAAATCCATTTCCTTAAGTCCCCATGAACCCGTTAAGCAACGCCAATCCTCCCCGCTGTTCTGACGGAGTTTATTTTTATCCGCGCTTCAGTAAGTGATTCTACAGGCAAAATTAATTTGTCAGTTCAGACTGATGAGACCGACTTATGTTCAAAAAAAAAAAAAAAAAAAAGCTATGGCATCCAATAAAGCCTTAACTCTGTGATCTTTCTTGGGGGCTTGTTTGCCAAGCCAGAGAAATCAGCCCAGTTCAAGGTTCAAGGGAACCAGTCTGTCTACAAGCCTGAGGAGGGGACGGATGACCAGCTTCCTCCTGAAGAGTGTTCCCTTCTGCAGGGATAGAATGGTGCCAGGAGGTCACGTGCCCATTGCTCCCTGGGGCGACCACTCTACACCCTTCAAAGTCAAGGATGGGTCCCACATGGTATTTGCATTTCTTCCGTCAGGACCCGTAATTTTCAGACTTGAGTCATAATAGCCTGGTTTTAGGTTACTAAAAAGTCCACATTTATTGGGCACAAATGGTACTGAAATTTTAATCCTAGACATTTTACCGTTCCCCAAATGCCTTTAAATCCACACCATGTTATCATTCTCGATGTGGAAGTTTGCAGTTATATGCAGGTTACAAAAGGATTAAGACTTGAGCATTCACCGTCTGGCACGACCTCTCTGAAGGTTCTCAAGCGAGTCACAAAGCCATGAACTCTCCTCTTCTCCCCCCAACACACCCGCCTCTCCCCCTCCCTCTCTGCAGTGGAGGACCAAGGAAAGAAGGCTCAGGGATGGGCACAGTTGTTGGCAGAGGCAGTGAGCTGGGCCACTCTGCAGGTCAGCATCAGGACCACCACCTCCACCGCAGGTCATCATCAGCTCCACCTCCGCTCTGGGTCAGCTGTCATCCTCGGCCCAGTTGTTTGCTCAAGTTTGCCCAAGTGTCTGTCCATCCATCTGTCTGTCTGCCCATCCATTCCATATCCATCCACCCATCTGACAGCCCTCCATTCTCCAGCGGTTCACGTTGGAGAGGCACAGCTACAGGTGCTCTGGGCCTGATGCCTTCCACTTAAACATCCTCTTCTTCCTGCCTCAACCAGTCCCCCCAACACTTCCAGACGGCACCTCCTGGAGCCAGCTCCTCTTGTCCACACTGCTTGCTGACCCCTGCCCTGGCGACTCACAGACTAAGGGAGGGAGGGACGGGAGAGACACCCCCCTCTCAGAGAGCATCAAGCACATGGCTGGTCTCGGCAGGGTGATGGGGACACTGGGCGGCCCTTGTAGCTCTCCTGCAGCTCCAAGGGGGCTTCCTTCCACAGGGATGAAGTGGGATGAGGGCTGTTTACTGTGGGGATTACAACCAATGACAAGAAACAAGATGTGTTCGGATTGGGGAATGGAAAACCGATCCACTCTGTACGCCTCCCCCCAGCTCACAAGTGAAAAATA
>NW_022103968.1:4931924-4934361 GCF_000313985.2 Echinops telfairi | reverse complement strand
GAATTCAATTGTTCAAGGGGCTGGTTACAGTAAGTGGCAGAAAAGTTCTTAAACATATTAACAGGGCTTCCCTCCGGTTTATTCCAGTTTGACCCCCCTATTGACTATTTGCTGGTTCACCCCACGTATTCTGAATCCGAGTCTACATGTCAACAAGCTCCTACATGCAAAAATCACCCGAGAGATTCAAGAATCACATGAGGGTCTGCTTCAAATGCAGATCCTGACCCAGTGCACCTGGGCGCTGTGTGCGCTAGGCAAGGGGCCTATAACCGTAAGGTTCAAACCCACCAGCCACCCGGCATGAGAACAAGCAGCCTGCTTCCATACAGACTGACGGACTGACCGCTTCAGAAACCTCAAGGGGGCAGTTCTGCTCTGCCCTAGAGGGTTTCTACCAGCCAGAATCAACCCCACAGCAGTGGGTGTATGTGAAGTTGAGGGAGAATGACAAGCAGAGTGTTGAACCAGAAGGAACCGGTTTAAATCCCTCTACAACAGCGGTTCTCAACCTGGGGGTCGAATGACACTTTCACAGGGGTGGCCCGATTCATAACAGTAGCAAAATTACAGTGATGACGCAGCAACGGAAATAATGTTATGGTTGGGGGGTCACCACAGCACGAGGACCTGTACTAAAGGGCCACGGCATGAGGAAGGTGGAGCACCACTGCACAATGCTCCTGGTGAACTGGTGTGTTGTATGGCCCTCGGCACCCTGCAGAAGCAGGGTGACTCTGCCCTCAGAGCTCCAAGAGGCCTGCTCATGGCCTCAGACACTGAGGGAAAGCATCTTGAGTGGAGCAGCTGGGTCTAAGGTGGGCCCCTGGCTGAACCTGGAGGGTGGCTTGACCAGTCGGTGGGGGGTGGGGGACAGCAGATCCACAAGGAAGAGGACATGCCTGGCCATGTGTCCCCCTAAGGTTACAGCCTAGGAACCCCTCTGAGGTGGTCCTCCTGTCCTACAGAGGTGCTGGGAGCTAGAAGGGACCTTCTGGCACAGACCACCACCACCCATAGTGATAGGCTTGTTGCTCCTCATTCAGACCCAACCCACTCAAATCCACCATCATTGAGTTCATGCCGGCTCCCAAGGACCCCCCAGGACAGGGTAGAACTGCTCCCGTGGGTTTCTAAGAGTTAACTGTTTCCCGGGGGTCAGAAAGCCCCGTCTTTCTTCCAAGGAACAGCTGGTGGTTATTCCAATAGCCTAATGTAGTACCTACCATCAGGGCTCAGGTTCAATTCCTACCCAATCTAGCCAGCCAGCCAGCGTCGTTGGAAATGGGCCTGTTGCTATACTGTGGACCAAGCTTGCTCAGAGCTTCCAGACCAAGATGGGCCAGGAAGGGGGCAATGGAAACTCACGGACCACAAAGGTCCCATTGCCGCCGCCGCCACCGCCGAGGACAGGACAAGGTCTCCCTCTGCTGTGCACAAGCCGCGAGGTGGGGTTGTGGTGAGTCGGGACCAACTCACAGCAGCCACCATCTGCCCAGAGCGGAGCCTCCCGGTTGCAAAGCAGGCTCAGGCTGCACCGGCCAAATGCCAAGAGCAGTCTTCTCTCTTGGACCCTGGTGGCAGCAGGGGCCAAAGCCACTTGGCCTCCAGAAAACAGACTATCCAACCCCCACCATTTCCCTTTTCACCCCCACATGTGCTTCGCTCGATCCAAGAGCAGCTCTTTCCGGGCGGATTTTGACCCCTTCCAAGAAGCTTCCATTTCTAAATACCCCACGGAGAATTGAGAGGCCCGGTTTGCCAACACTGGTAGAACACTGCGCAACCTCTCGGAGCGATTGAGTAACTGCGCGATTTGCCGAGCTCGGTCTTTGGGAGCTATGAGCACACAGTAGCGACCCCATCTCTTGGCTTTTTAATTGGCCTCACATTACCACCCTGGGTCCCCTGGCAGTGAACTGTGGTCACAGTGCCATCTCCTATGAGCTTTGCTTATGTATTTATACACTGGTATTTCTTTCCGATGATGCAAATAAAATTTTTATTTGTGCTGCATGGATAGACAGAATAAATTATACACAGCTGTGAGACAGAGCGTATTTTATGGAAGCTATCTTGTTGACAAACCATAAAAATATGCCTTGAGCAATGTGTGCATCAATGCCCCAGAAACCCAGGGAAAAGTATGCTTTTATAAGATAGCCAGTGTGCAGACCATTGTGGTGGTGGTGGTGGTGGTGGTGGTGGTGGTGATGTCCCAGAATATTGGGGCATCCACCAAACAGGCCAGTACCAAAATGAAACAGTTGCTAACTCGTGTTGGGAAGGAGCAGCGAGCTTTTCTGTCGTTGGGAAATCTGATGTACTGTCTGCCTTCTGGATTCAATGGCCTTAGAGTAGAAAGAGGTATTATTAGACAATTCTGTTTCTGTCTTCTGTAATGATTCACACTCTGCCTTCCCACATAGGTGTGTGT
>NW_022103968.1:4927451-4931493 GCF_000313985.2 Echinops telfairi | reverse complement strand
TGAAGCAGGAACCACATTCTCCCCAACCCTATTTTTGCTGGGTAAGGAAGCTCCCGGAGCCGGCGCAGAGAAGGGCCTTCATAAAGCTGAGGGTCCGTAACCCGTCCCAGGATATCAGCGCCCACATTTCCAGACCTGCAGGCACTGTTTGTATAACCATTAGGAGTGGAAAAATGACAACGACCTATTGTTCAAAAGGACGAGACACCAGGGTACCGGCGTCTGCTGGTATCTACCTACGAAGGCAAACCCCAGGATGATGACCCCAAACTCACTGCCACGGAGCCGATTCCGACTCGGTGACTCTCTGGAAGAGGAGAGCTGTGTTTCCAAGGCTTTAAATCTTTGCGGGAGGAGAAAACCTCACCTTTCTCCTCGAGGCTTGGTGTGTAACCCGCTAGACCTTCGGAGCCCAGTGGGAGGGTTTCTAGTCAAGGTCAAACTTACACAGCAGAGCTGGCGTTCCAGCTTGGAGAGGAACCATGGCAACCACCTAGATGAGACTTAGGAGGAAAAGCTCCTTCTGAGACACCAGGAATAGAAGCATCTATTTTTTCATCTTTAAATCTGGTGGGCAAAAAAAGGTTGAAACGGCCATTATGCACCCACAAAAAAGCTAGGGGAAAAGGCTTCAGAAACACAAAGCATCTTCCTTGGCCCGAGAGCTGAGCCTTCAGGAAAGCCTTACAAGAACTAACCCGTGTGTTTCATTCGGGGTAAGCCGGAGGGATGCCCGCATCAAGAATGAAAATATTTCCTGGGCTCAGATTCACATCTGCAGTCTTAAGCAAGCAACAGGGTTGTTCTCAGCTCTAAGTTCCCCGAGCGGAAATCATGACTCAGTTAGTAGATTCTCCTGCTTCAGGGCTCGGAAGAACTAAACATCCCAGGCTGGTGCGACGGGAGTAAGCCGTGAGCGGAGACACTGAGTGACCCTCCGTTGACAAAGGAGTCTTGCTCTATGGAGCCTGGATAGACCACGTGATGAAAACAACACACAGCCTGTCATCTCCCTCCCCAAAGCCTGTAACCCTGCTCTCGTCTCGACAGCAGAACAGACACATTCTGGGAGTGGGACGTCCTACCACAGCCCCGACAAGTCCCCTCGAAGTCCGAGGCATCAGTAACAAGGGACGATGGAGAATCCGTCACAGCCAAGGGAGCCCTCAGCAGACAAACGTCTGGGGGGTGACGTGAGATGGGACCCTGGGGCAAGAGAGGACGTCAGGACAACGAAGGAATTCTGAACAGTGTGGCCTTTAGTTGATAAAAGTAATCTGCCCCCACAGCTATATAATGCTGCCTGATGCCAGACATTCACACCCTCTGTTATGGTTAGAGGGTTTCTGCAGGATCTCCACAGGGATCAAGGATAAATCTGTGATTTTTAAAAATGACTTTGAGGTCTGGGAACAAAGAAATCAATGGGGTGAGATCAAGGCCCTGGCGTCCATGGGATAAGGTTTCCCAACAAAATCCTCCTGGGACAGCCCACACTGCTCTTGACAAATGAGCAGGTGCGTGGTGGTGGTAGAACAAAAATGATTCTGCTCTGCTTTGAATGAACCTGTCCCTGCCAAGACCCTTTGAAGGCTCAGAAGCTTTGTTTGTTTTTTAAGGGACCTTAACCAGACTAAGGAACCCTGGTGGCCAAGCGGTTGCAAGTTGGGCTGCTGCCCTCAAGGTCAGCAGTTAGAAACCACCAGCCACTCCGAGAACAATGAGGCCTTCGACTCCAGGCAATGAGTTCGTCTCAGAAATCCACCCGGACAGTTCAGCTCTGGGATCCAGGGCCCCTGGGAGTCGGGATCGACTCCATGGCAGTTGAGCTGTTTGGGTTTGAACAGACTAAAACACATGCGTGACTGCAGACATTCACTGACCAGACACAACCTGGAACACGCTGGGACAAACCCTCGCCGCCATTCTTTCTTGACCTTGTAGGTGGACGTCAACATTCTCTGATTTTGTGTGTGCTCAGCTGCCATGCACCACAAAGGCCCAGCCAGGAGGTCAGTGAGCTCAGGAAGGCAGAAATGCACATGAAGCCACTGCATTGAGCTTCTGTCGTTGGGATCCGTCTTTGGAGAAAAAATACACCCACGTGTCCTTGCCGCGGGGTTGAGTGTTGGGGCCATGGCTTCATGATGCGTCTCTCCTCTCTATTGGAATAGACTTCTAATTTCTCTATAATCAAGCACATGCTCCTTTCAAGATGAGAACAGAACACAGACTTAGAATCAATCATTTGGGCTGGTGATGACAAACCAACTAACTGACTGGATTACTTTCTAACCAGCGTTGCCGGCATCAAAGACACTCAGCCCCGGGCAAACCAGAGGACAGAGCCCATTTGGAAATAAGAGCAATCAAGTATTATGGAACAATTACAATTCTAAGAAGATGTTTTAGATGTCATTTTGAAATTCAAAGGAAAGCTAGTTATAGCTTCCCATAAATGTTCCAAATGAATCCATACTCCAAGCACAAGTGGTATTTACTGCACATAAACATAACTTTTTTCCCCTTTAAGTCCAAAGTGCCTCCCATCTGTGGAGAGCAAAATCATTTACAACACGAACTGAGTATTTTTTTACCCATTGGCTCATATGGATCCCATTTCACAAACGGTGATCCGGAACTATAGACGAGGAGGGGGATTTTCCTAAGGTTGCCCCACAAATAAAGGGCAGCGATCAATCATGGCGCACTCCAAGCCCGGTGGGTATGTCAGGCGTCCATTCACCTTGCCCCTCTTGGGGATAAAGATGAGCTGCAGAGAGTCCTAGCTGATACTTTTGGAGGAGGGGAGAACTTGGCCACGCCTTCTTTTGCAAGAAATGACGCGGAGGAGGAGACGTAACCCGTTCTCTGACATCCGCAGCCTAGGAGCAATTTTCGGAGGCCGGCAGCACCAGAGTAAGAGTGGGAACGACGGATTCCATCTCCCATTGCAGCCCTAGTAGACAGAGTCCACCGTCAGGTACTACTGCATCTGAAGACCCACGTCCACTGACTGGCGCCTCGCTCCAACATCCGTGCTGCAGCCTTGGGCATCCACGGCCATCTTCTGCTGAAACGCATGCCCACTGCGGCGGTGTGAGCCTGCTTATCTTCTCCACTCACCCTTCTGCTTCCATCCTCCCACGGATGGATCCCTCTCATAACTTACTGTCTTCCCTCTCTATCTGTGTTACCGTGTCAAGTTGTTCTGGATTCACGATGATCCCATCGGACTGGGCAGAACCTACGCACCAGGCTTTCCAAGACCGTTCATCTTCATAGAAGCCAACAGCCATACCTCACCACCCCCCGCCACCCCCACCCCCCGCAGGCGAGGGGTAGTTTTGAACACCGCGTTCAACCAGGACTCCTTATTCTCTTCCCCTGTCCTCTCTCACAGCACGCATGGATCTTCAAGCTAATACAGCCCGCATCCACATTTTTCCATCGGACCATCCCACCCAAGCTCGGACTACATTTGCATATCCACATTTTCTGTTCAAGGATGTCCCACCGCCAGCGGCTTACACTGGATCCTCTTGGAAGCAAAGCTCCACCCCTCAGCCAAGTCCAAAGCTGGGTTTTCCATCTCGCCCGTCTTGGCGATGCCACAAGGCCTTCAAGGACAGCTCCCAGGTTGCAGGGCTGGGTGACGTCTTTGACAAGGTCCCCTTTTCAACTCAGCTCGAAGAACCATCTCCAGGGGGGGGTTCTGGGCATGTTTGCTCCCTTTAGTTTTCTCCAGCTCTTCTGCTTCTCCGTGGAATCCTGCTAGACGGCCTCGTTGACTGCCTCCGCCCGTGCCTCCCGCCCCATCCCATCTGCCAAGAGAAGGGTATTCGAGAAGAAGCAAGCTCTAACATAGGGGTTTCGAGTAAGGGGGTGCCAATATAAATGCTCCAGGGCAGTGAAGCCTGGTGTCACAGTGGTTACATGTTGGGGTCCTAAGCACAAGGCCGGCAGTTCGAATCCACCTCTGTTCCATAAGATGAGGCTTTATTCCTGTACAAAGTTAGTCTTAGAAACCGATCAGGGCAAT
>NW_022103968.1:4916885-4926606 GCF_000313985.2 Echinops telfairi | reverse complement strand
GTTCTAACACACCTGCTGTCTTCAAGGGAGCGAGAGTAGGCACGTTGCTCACGGCCCAGGAGTCTATTCCAACTCCCAGTGACCCTACAGAACAGGGCGGGACTGCCCCGGTGGCTTTCCAAGACTAACTCATTCTGAGAGCAGAGAGCCACATCTTTCTCCCGAATCACTGGCCTTGGGCTCACCAGACTAACACATAACCACCAGGCCACCGGAGAGATGACAGCAGCAGGAATCTTATGAGCTTATTGTCCCGAGGTTGCTGTGATGCCAGTGGACCTGACAGTGCCCAACAAGAGGTGAGGAAACTGACGAGGTCCAGACACACAAGTCACCATGTGGGAAGGCCCGCCCAGCAAGACAAGGTCGCGTGCTCTTGGCTACACTTCATGATCCACACACAATCGCTCAGGCAGGGAGGTCTGACCGTCCCCTCTGCGCAGCCAGGGCCATCTTGCTCACCCTCCTGTGGCCACACTGGCCACCTTGACCTCTGCATTCTGCCTCCTCCATGCCCTTAGCATCTGTGGTCCTGAGACTGAGAAGGCTCAACTGAGAAGACCTTTTAATCACCAACACACACACACACACACACACACACCCCTTGTCACTCAGGTTGCTGCCTGGGGGTGACGCCCTTAGCAAGGCTCCCGCACAAAGCCACCCTTCCAACTCATGACTCTGCAGTCTGTCCCCTTACTGGGTTCCCTCCACAGGTGGTACGAGCACCGACCTGGCTTCATTTACAGCAGAACCCCAGTACTCGACCACATCAGGATGATATTGTATTTCGACCCAAAATATCAAGAAAAGTTTGCATCGGAGCTAGAACATCGGAATTCGACCCGACGCGTGACTTTTGTGAACAAGAGCAGCTCGTGTTTTGGTCCCTCGGCGTGAGTTGGCGTTGTTAGTGCGCACTGTTTGAACCTTTGGGGGATGTGTTCCAAGCATTTTCCTATCATTTTCTTAGGTTGTGTGGCTTTTTGTACTGCTTTTAGATTAAAACAAAAATATGGGTCATAAGAGTTTTTTCAAAAGAATCATGATAAGGAACTGTTTAACTGTGTTATTGATATTGCTGATGAAAGTCTAGTAAACCCCTTTAGAAAACAGTTAAGGAAACGCCAACAGAAAACCACATTCAACAAGTTTGTTTTTTGTTTGTTTGTTCATTTGTTTTTTGAAAAAGCCAGGCAGGTTCTAGTGAAAAAAGGCAAAGTAGGGAAAACACCTGAAAAGCAGCTACCAGTTGATTTCGTGGAAGGGGATGCCCCTTCCGAAAAGTGCCTCTCTCTCCACCCCTCCTCTCCACACCCGTGTCCGCAGAGCGAGATCCTCATCCATCTCAAGGACTGGGCCATGCTGTAGTTGTTAAAAACTTTTTAATGTTGTCTCTCTTATTTAAATTATATTACTTAACTCTGAACCAATTTATTTTGAAATTTTGTATAAAAAGGCAGTCGAGAACGGGTTAATCCATTTTCAGTTATTTTTTAAGGGAAAAATTGATAGGGAACTAGACGGTATCGCATCTTGATGGTCCTTCTAGAACAGATTAGTGTCGAGGTCTGGCATTCAACTGTACTGATTCCTGTCTATACTGGCTCCTGACCATCCTAAGATGTGGGTCCTGAGAAGCCAGACCTCATTCTTAGAAGAGCAGACGCTGAGCCATGAGATGGACACAGTGGCTACAGCAATGGGGTCGAGACCAGAGCCATGCTAGGGAGGAAGGCAGGGGCTGGGCAGTGTTCCTTTGTTGAACTCGGCTTTGTTGGGAGCTGGAACCACTGGGAAACACCTAATAGACGAAGAGGCTGGGACAGTGCTGGTCACGGCGGCACTGCTGCAGCCTCGGGTGCAGACGGGTGCTGGTTCGAGGGGTGATGAGTAGCCAATCCCAAAGAGGACAGGACTTCTGTGACCTTACTGAGAGTGTGGGGTGTATGTGTGTGTGTTTGGGGAGGGGGTGTCTGGGTTTCCCCTAAGAGGCTCCCTTGGGGGATTTTTTTTCCCCAACAATGTTGAGCTCCTCAAAAGTTTCTACATCCAAACCAAGCCTAGACAAGCCTTATTTACATCTAAGCCACAATCCCAACTCACTTTTTAAGGGGGAAGAACTGCCAAGCTAGTCACAATCCTCACCTGAGACACGGTGGTGCGAATTCACCTCCCAGCAAGAATGATTCCTTGAGAATCCAGATGAAGCGCAGAACAGAGGATGGAGACAGGACTTAAAACTGTCATCTCTTGCACGCAAAGCCTACCACGCTAACCATGAGGGCGGGCTGAGGCCCCACACTGCCCACCAGAAGTCGGTGGGCACAGGCTGACGATGGGAACGGGAAATGCATCGTCTACAGAAGCTGTGAGGGTCTGAGGGCGAGCTCTGAAATGCTTACTCTCTGTATAAAACCAAACACCACATGGCGTGAGACCCTGCCGGGGCTGCGTGAGTTGTCCCCACAAGAGGCCTGGCTCTGCCCTGGGAAGGGATCAAGTGCAGTACAGAGGCATGGAAGGGTAAGAGTGGCCGGACGAGGAGAGGGTGGCTAGGATCCGGCCTGTGACTTGGACAAAGAGACAGACGGCCAGGCCGCTCCCCAGCTTGGCTTACAGGACACCAAAGCCAACAGCTGGGAGGGAAGCAGGGAGAGCGATGGATCCAACAGGACATGCGGTGGAAGCAGTCCAAGTCCCTTTCCACGGCTGTTCCAAGGCACCGTCATGGCAGTGGGTGGCAAGGATGGACGAAGCCTTCTCCATCTGGATCCGTCAGGGACTGCCAAACCCCCAAAGCCTCCAGCACCGCGGAATTCTCTGGGAGCGTTGCCGGCTACGAGAACAAGCCCCAACGAGAGACCCAGTGCGGCGGGCTGGACAGAGCAAACACAAGAGGAGGACATTCCTCCCTGCCCAAGCTGAGCTTGGGACAGACCAAGAGCCCGTGTTACGAGTATAAGTATGTCCCACGTGTTACGAGTGTAAGTATGTCCCACATAAAGCAGAGCGACGGTGAAAAAGAGGAAGACCGCCGACGAGATGGACTGACCCAGTGACCGCAGCAAGCCAGGAACGGCGGTGAGGATGAGGGGGACACACTGCCCGGCCCAGTGCCAGCCCAGAATACATGACTGCAGCATCTTCCCTCAGGGACTGTTGGCACTGGCCCGAGCATCCTCTTCCTCTCCCCCTAGATGGAGGGCCCAACCCCTCCTGGGCCGTCTCTGTAGCAAGACCTTCTCTAACCCTCTTCTCTTCTTCCTGTGTTCCAGCATGGACTGTCCGGAAGGGGAGATTCCCATGCTGTGAAGGAAGCAGAGGATTCTGCACGTGGATTGAAACACGAGTTAGGAGCCTGAGCCCGAGCCTGAGCCTGAGCAGGGGACCTTCCTCTCCGGGCAGCAGGCAGGCACATACTTGGCTTCCGTCGACGTTGCTGGGTTCGGATCCATTATCGTAGACCTACTACAGCGGGCCTCTCTGGCAGGGGCCCCTCGTAAACTTTGCCTTCTTTTAACGCATTTAAAAAGCAAATGATTTTGGTATTGTGGTCTGCTGCAGACATCCCTTGTAGTGAAGCCAGGATATTATTTGAGTACTGCAAAAGCTCTGGAGGTATTACATCTGTATATGAACCATGTGTTAGAAAGATATAAATTCCGTCTTGAAATATTTGTGAGGCTGCCTTTGGCTTTCAATCCTTGCCAGACATACGCTCCAGCGACGGATGGACTCATGTGGATCCTGGAATTAAACACTTTCTCGTCGGCAGACACCGTCTTCCCACCGCCGCGAGACACAAGTGGGAGATGAAGAGGGTCCGGTTTCTTGGGAGGGGCGCTCCAGCGAGTGCGAGGGGCGTGTGGGTGGGTGGGTGGGTGGGAGGCTATATGTCAGGAGGTTATCTGGTCTCCAACACTGTGCCGTAGAAAACACGGCCTTCCCCTCGGAGAGGGGCAGAACATAAGGACTGGGAAGGCCGTCAGATTCTCAGACCAGAACGCTTTTCTAAGAATTGATTGATTTTTCTCTTGTTGGGGGCCTTGCAGGCCTGTGAGCTATTCGGGAAGACGAGATGATGGGGGAGGGTTGCCAGACGGACCCCCGTTCAAGGCGAATTTCAGGAGAATAACAAATCATGTTTCCCTGCGTTTGTCTCCAGCATCATCCCACGGGATGTGTTGGTAGTACCGTAGAATCGGTTAGGACTCACGGAGTCCTCTGCTTCCTCCATAATGCGGAAATCTCCCCTTCCCAACACTCCATGCTGGAACATGCGGAGAAGAGGGTTAGAGAAGGTCTTGCTGCAGAGACGGCCCAGGAGGGGTCGGGCCCTCCATTTGGAAGGAGAGGGAGGATGCTCAGGTCAGTGCCAACAGTCCCAGAGGGATGATGCTCAAACAATTTAGTCTAGGAATAGTAAGCCTAGTGTCAAGAGGGTGGACGTTGACTGTGTCCCAAATGGCCCCCTTTTCCAAACGGGCACACCACTCCATCTCTGATGCCAACCACCTTCTCTTCTGCCCCGAGTACCACATTCCCTCACAGCCAGGCTGTGCAGTCACGGCAGTGACCACCCAGAACCCACCACAGGAAGGAAAGGGGCTCCCTGGGGTGGGTGCTGGCCAGTCCCTAAGCCAAAATCCAGGCGTGTATCCCCGCCTATGGAGGATCCTCCTCCCTCCCGAAGTGAAGAAACTGGGGAGATCAGACTAGGTTAGACAGGGAATGTCAAACCAGACGCAGGGTCCCAAGGACGCTCCGCTCCTGGCTCACCTCTCCCTTCCTGGTGGGATTCCAGTCCCCGAGTGCACGTGACATTGGTTCACCTGGTTCCCAGCAGGATGCCACCCACTTACTACTGAGTCGTATCATACACTCACTATCTTCCCTCACCTGCTCACCTGAGCCCTCGGGGAAGGGGACTTGGGTGGGAAGAACAAAACTGTGTGGCAACAGGAGCCCGAAGTCATTTACTGCACTGTGGGGCACAGGAGACAATGGATGTGTTTGGCCATCCAGTCAATAGCAACCCAACACTCCCACCATGGTGTTTGCTGCTACTGTTCAAAGGCAGGAAAAGTTCACCCACTGCATTTTGCCGAATGCAGCCACACTCCGGGAAGCCAAGTGGAGCCCCTCCATGCAACGGATTTTCAGATGAAAACAAAACGATGGAGAGATGTGTGTCTTTGGCCTTGAAGACAAAACATCTTGTAGGTTTCTGCTCTATCCTCCCTGGGGTAGTTAGGTAATCTGGTGCCAATTTGATAGGATTAAGAGTGGAGGGGTGGAGTTTAGCCCACCAATCAGGTGGCGGCTTGATGACCTCATTTGGAGGCGCTAAGGAGATAAATAGCTCACTGGAGGCAGGACGCAGACTCACTTCCTGGGAGACATTGCAGCTGACAAGGCACATGGAGCTACACTAGTGCCCTGAGCGCTGGAGGAGCCACATGGAGACCCCTGCCAGTGCTGAGATGCTTACACCGCCACTGGATCCACAAGACTTCCCACCCACTGGCATGTGATCATCCTGCATTTGGCATCATTGCATGTGCTGCATTGAGTCGGAGGAGGAATTTACAGATTGGTATCAGACATATGGGCTAATATCAGACATATGGACTTGATCTGGCCGGGGATGTTTCATAAGGTACACTTGCTCTTTATAGAAAGCTCTTTCTTATACACGAGTGTCTCTCTGGATTTGTTTCTCTAGTCCACCGAGACTGACACACTCCGTCTGTGGTAGCGCGTACACAGCTTCCCTCGGCGAGAGGGCAGAAGTTACTAGCCGCACTGTGAGGGTCTTGTAAAGACTTCAGTGCCCTCGCCTGTCCGAGCCAAGGAGCAGGCGCGTGCTGCCACTGCCGGTCCTGCCATGGGCTCGGCCCAGAACTGCTCTTCGTGAGAAGAACTGGTGGGGTGAGAAGAAGTCATCATGTCATTGCCTGGTGGAAATACAACTTAGAGGCTCAACAGTATCAGTGTCAATGGAAGCCGTGGGGGGGGATTCGCCCTTGAGAACAGACTCCTGCACAGAGCTGGCCTGGCAGGAGTCAGAGGCCAACTTGTGGAGAGGGGCAGGGGGTCACAGCCCTGGGGACGGAGGGAGTCACCAGCACTCCAGGGAACCCCTGCCCCAGCCCCGTCTCTCGTCACTGCTTGGAAGAGGGTGGGCAGCGATGTGGTGCGTGTGCACATTCTGCATGATTGGGCATGAGCGCATGTAGTAAAAGTGGGGATCTTACCCAGAGGTCCCCCAGATGCCGGCTACTTCACTGTCTACACAGTGCTCCCCATTGCTGTCGCCTCCTCCCCTCTCCCTCCCACACACCAAAACAGAGCTAGGGTTAATGAACTCCAGCCTACTGAGGACCGCGGTGGGAACAGGAGGAAGGGTGCTGAACGTGCCATGGACCCCGAAGAACCCACCAGTGTGTGTTGGCAGAAAGGTAGTCAGAAGGGCCAGAGACATTATCTCATGCACTCTAGACATGTCATCAAGAGGGACCAGTCCTGGGGAAGCACATCGGGCCGGTAGAGGGTCAGGGAGATAGATGGACAGTGGCTGCAACAATGGGCCCTGGTGCAGCAGTGCTTGGGAGGATGGTGCAGAACAGGCTGCGTGAAGCTGTTACACAGTCCCCAGGAGCCAGCTCTGTCTGGACAACATCTCACAGCAACAGGGTGGGGGTGGGGTGGATGGGGGCAAGTGCTTTGCCAAAGCCCACCCTGTTCTGAGAGGCGTAGGCTCTGGGCCTTGGGGTCTGGGTATGAGTTCACATCTACACCACCACCTCTGTAGGAAGCAGCTGGCACCACAGCTCACCCCTTTCAGACAGCACAGAATGGGCTCCGAGTCACGGGGGTCTCTGCTGTTGCGTTCTACTCCTGGAAAGTGGTGCAGGCTCGGAAACCCACAGGGGCAGCTCTACCCTGTCCTATGGGGTCACTGTGAGTTGCTATTGACTCGATGGCAGCGTGTTTGGTTTTGGTTTTATTGTGCCTGTGGACCCATTTGGGTTTGACCTGCCCACATGCACCTGGGGAGAAAGGCCTGGGGACTCACTTCTGAACAATCAACCAATGGGGAGGGGGGCTGGCCTACAAAGCACACAGGCGCCTACCATGCCACAACACAGCGTCCCATAAGTCAATGGCAAAGGGTTACTGGATGATGTCAACAGACAAGGACACGAGTCCCCTCCGCCTTCATAAGGTGCAGAAGATCTTCGTTAAAACACAAGACCCTCCAACAACACATTGAAAATCTGATCCACCTTGACAGAGCTCAATGAATCCCGGCGAGGAGAGGGTATTCTGATCTGGAGAAATCCACCCATGGATAATGAAAGCCATCGGTCACGGCGTCCTTCTACAAGGAGGTCATGGGATTCAGATAAAGAAGAGACGCGGGTTAAGTGCCTAAAGGGCAGTTGATAAAATCACTATGCAATACTAACTCCAAGAAATGGAAAGATAGAAATAGATTCTCCCTTAAAACAGGCAGCATCCATCTTCCATTCACAGCTAAGGCTGTAATCAAAGGTTTCCAGGCCACTGAGAGTCAAAAAAAGAGGGGCCCCTGCAGTTTGCACAGGTTTTCAAAGCTGCTCTGTGTGCCTTAGGTCAATAAAAGCAATTCTTTAAAAAGTCAGAGAAATAAACATTAGACAAGATTAATTCTTTATAGGCATCTGGATTAGCTACCTAGGAAACCAGAGTGAGTCAACCGAAGATTCACTATAAACAGCAAGTCATGCCCATAAGCAGATCCATCCGGAAGTGTGTTGTGTGTGTGTGTGTGTGTGTGTGTGTGTGTAAAATCAATATGAAAAGTTGAAGACCGAATCCTATTTCCAGTGACAAGTAATGAAAACCAGCTAGCAAAGAAAAACACGCCTGAAAATTCCTTAGCAAGAAATAGACGGGAGAGCTGCTCATTCAAAACTAAGGCTCCCACGGTTCCGTGCCATAATATATAACCAGTTCTTACTGATCGATGAGAGCAGACAGATTCTTCGATAGCAGGCTGACCTGAGGGCAGGAACGGGCATTTCAAAAGGAGAAGAATCACCCATGCCGATTCACAGAAGGGAGAGATGTCATAATCCAAGAAACAGGCTGGGAAGCACACACATTCGCCCAAGTTCTCTGCGTGGCACATAGAGCGTGTGACTCTTCCAAATCACCTTGTGCTTTTAAAACACTTTACTTCTATTGTCAAGTGATGTATTCAGAAGCAGCGGGTGCAGATCAACATCAACAGACTGAGACTCAGGACTGAGATCAGAAAGTATGAGGGTCAAATCTGGGGCACTCTGTGAACCCCAATAGGGGAGGACAGGCTCCCCCAACCCCAAGAGGTGGGCAGAGCGTCCTTTCTGCAGACTGAGAAATGCACCCAGCTCCTCTCACGAGGAAAGCATGCGGGGCCTCTCTCCTCTCTGCCATGCAAAGCCTCCAGTTTTCACACATCACACGTTACTGTCCACATCTGTAGCTCTCAGGCCGTGCCCGGACCATGAGGGTCTGTCTTACAGAACCCCCTACGGCCCTTTGAGGGCAGGGCCTCCAACCAGCTCCAGGTTGGCCAAGAAACATAAACAGGAATGCACCAGATTTCTTACAACACACGTGATTCCTGTCACAAGACCAGGAAACACTGTGGGTCTATGTCTGCAGTGGGACAGTGGAAGAGGTGTCCTGGGCCCTTCAGGAGCCCGGGGTGTGGGAGCAGGGTGCCAACAGGAAATACACGGTGGCCACACACATGCCAATCATGCTCTGGCCGGCCACCATCTTTGAGCAGGCACCATTCCTCTTGAAGCCCTCGTTTGCTCTGTGAATTTGCCCTCACTTCGCATGGAAACAGCCCCGCTCACAACAAATCCTGTAGCACAAGCACCTCTGCTTGCTGCCCTGCAGCACTGGAATCCTGGTGTGACGGTGTCCAGCCTCCTATTGCACGAGAGCTAGGTCTTCAAACGTGGCTGGCCATGGGGCTCACCTGGGATCTAGTGAAAATGCAGGCCAGGCTCCTCCGACCAGGGGTTCTGATTCATTCAAACGGAACCCTAAACCCTAAATGAACTCACTGCCATCCAGTCAGCGCTAACTGTGCTAGTCTGGGTGGACGAGAGAAACTAATTGATAGACAGACGCTCATATGTGTATCAGAGTTTTATATCAAAGAGTAATTGTATATTAAAGTCCTGCCTTTTACTGCAGCCTCGACTGGAGCATGTGCACAGGTACAGATAAAGAGATAAGAGCAAAGAGCTCACGACACATGGAATCCAGGACCAGGAATGGGAGTAGTGATACCAAAAGGGTAGGGGGGAGGTAGGGAGAGGAGGAAATCAATGATCAACACATCACCACCAGCACCACCACCACCATCCCCAACCCCCCAGGGGGATGAACAACAGAAACCATGGGGTATGGGAGATAGCAGTTAGTGTAAGATATGAAAATAATTTATCAAGGGGTCACGAGGGTGGGGGAGGGAGGGAAAAAAGAGGAGCTTATACCAAGGGTTCAAATATAAAGTCAATATTTAGAAAATAATGATGGCAACCTATGTGTATTAGTCTGGGTACTTTGGAGAAACAAATCCACAGCAACTCATGGATAAGAGAGTTTTATGTAAAGAAAATGTGCATCACGAAAACATCCCAACCCAATGCTGCCCAAGTCCACAAGTCCA
>NW_022103968.1:4913523-4915213 GCF_000313985.2 Echinops telfairi | reverse complement strand
CAGTCCAGCGAGTACTGGGGAGGGCCAGGGTGCCCTCTGGATCCACGAGCATGGAGGCAAGTCTTCTGTGCCGGGTGCTCACCATCTTGCAGTCTCTTCTCAGCCAAGGACAGGCTCCTCTTGGCCCTACGGCTTGTCATGGCCAACTGTCACAGGCCCTTCCAGGCCGGAGCCCTGATCTCAGCCAGCAGACCCCTACTGGGCTTCTGTCTTCCGAATTAGAGTCCTTGTTTGAGGAGGTTCCTTAAGCCTCAGAAACCCAGGAGCAGGAGTTCTACTTTGTCCTACACAGCATCACTCGGTCGGAATGGATGAGCCGGACCCGAGGGCAGTCAGTGACGTCCTCTCTGCTGCTTCTCTCTCAGAAACCTGCCTATGGGCACAAGGCCACCCCACAATTTCTAGGCACAGCCACATCCAGGGTGGGAGCAGATGCAAACTGACTAATCACTTCTTGGTAGGCCACAGAACGTCATTTGCACATTGTACTACAATCACCTTATTTGCAAAGTCTAATGATCAATCTCTACCAACCATAGGGCAGCTGCAGCCCAGGCCAGAGAAACAGTCAAATTGTTTATGGCTTGTCCAGGAAACGCCAATCAACCTGGGAAACTAAACCAAACCCCCTGCCACGGAGACAATGGTGACTGACAGCGACCCTAGAAGGCAGGACAGCATGGCCCCTGTGAGTTTTCCAGACTAACTCTGAGTAGAAAGCCCCATCTGCCTCCCAAGGAGCAGCTGGTGGTTTAGAACGGCTGACCTTGTGGGTCGTGGCCCAGTGCGTAAGCACTGCACCACCAGGGCTCCTAACCAACCTGGCAGAAGAGATGCTCTCTGGGGTAGAAAGCTAGAGCCAAGGCAATCCCTCAGGGCGCAGGGGAAATATTTCTTGGTTACCTGCCACCACGGCTTTAACAGAAGTACCCCATGTGGGTGACTTTTACAAACAGAAATCTCCTCTCACAGTTTAGGGGGCTACAAGTCAACACTCAAGTCAGCCTGGGGGAGGTGTTCTCTTTTTCTAGCTTCAGCAGGGGGCGGGTGAAGACCAGGATCAGCCCCCAAAGCCGATTTGCATGAGGTGAAGGTCAGACACACTTCTACCCTCCCACCTTGTCACCAATTCTGCGACAGAGTTTGTCTGTCTGTTTCCTTCCAAAACCCATGAGCCTGGTATTCCGTGGAGATGTCCCTATGTCAGAAGCTTCAGGTCCCTCCTCGGATCTCATGCAGGAGACAGGGTGATTCCGGCCACACTCCAGGGACGCTCCCCTTCCCTCGGATCAGGGCTGTGACCCGAGTGAAGGTCCCACACATCCCCCACCTTGATCTTAGTCCAACTGGTGGGCCGATTCCATCAGGTCCCCGGAAGGAACTCATCCCACAGCATTTCAAATGACCTAAAATTGTGGTCAAAATGGAGAAGCCGTTTTGCAAGAAATGGATACTTAAGTCTTATTCTTTGTATCCAGATAAATGCTGGATGAACCAATGATTTCAAAGACAGACTACAAAGCCCCTGGATGCGACCTCTCCCTTCCTGAAGTCTGTTATCTCACAGCGGGACACATGTTCCTTTTATCATTTCTACAATCAATGGAAAGTCAAAGATACATATTCTGATCTTTACCGCAGCTATAAAAACAGAATAAAAAGAGAAGCACAGCTGAAAAATGGAGTACTA
>NW_022103968.1:4910281-4912424 GCF_000313985.2 Echinops telfairi | reverse complement strand
TCAGCCCTCCCCCACCCTCAAGGCTCAAGGAGCCCGTGGAAGCAGAGAGCAGGACAGAACATGGCCCTGGTCTGGCGCCCTGACATCCTCCTCCTCCCTCCCTCCTTCACCAAACTCCCCCTATCCAGCCCCCCCAACCTCCAGCACTCTGCCAAGCACGCAGTGTGTCCTTGTACAGTAGAGAAGAAAGCGAACGGCCATTTGCTCTAAAGAAATCATCTTCCAAAGACCATTTCAGGACAGATGCAGACCCCACTCCACCAGAGAGGTGCCCCACGCCTAAGCCAATGAGACGAAGACCAAATTGCAAGATGTAAAGGGAGAGCGCACACAACAGTGAAGGCCTGCTGCCCCGGGCAGCCCTGCAGCCCTGAGGGTGGACCAGGGCTCCCTGGCACCTCACTCGCCCTGCCCCCTTCACCCAGAGAAGACCTCAGGCAAGGCCGTTGCCCCTGTGCCTCATTAGACTCCCCACAACCAGACGGCTGTATCCTGGTTCCTCTTGACGAACAACAAAACCGAGGTTGGGAAAGACGGAGGGGGCCGTGAAGGTCACACAGAGAGGACGGGCCTCACACTGGGAGTCTAGGATCTGGCCATCGTCCCAGCCATCGCTCAGCTTCCTTGAGTTATGACAGCATGGGAACATGCTGCCCTTTGCACCCCGAGGCCCACCGGGCAGTGAGACAGGGCCAATAAGTGAGAGGGACCTCATTACTTGCTGCATGTCTTGCCCTAAGAGAAGCAGAAGGTTCTGGAAGGGCTCCGAGTGTTGTTGGCAGTCACCCTGGTGACTTGGGCCCTTGCACACACACTGTGTCCCTTGCCGCCCCCGTCGGGTCACCTTCTCTGGGAGCCTTGGGAGCCAACAGCACTGGCCAAAGGCAGAGAAACACACTGGCAAGGTGGCCAGAGATGCCCAGGAGGAGAGCGCAGCCCGCACTATGCGTCCAAGATAGAAGAATGTTTCGGGAGGCTCATCTCTTGCAGATGGATCAACTTAAGCTCAAAGGAACAGCATTCTTCCTCCTCCTCATGCTAAGAAACCGGAAGTAAAACTTAATGTTAACCGTGACATCACCCAAACGCTTAGTAGCAAAAGGGTGATGTGTTGTTCTGCATCAGGGCTGGGGAATATCCCATCCCGCCCTAGGGCCGATCGACTCACTGCTACAGTCAATACTGACTCATAGTAACCCTACAGGACAGGGCACAGTGCTCCTGAGAGTCTGAGACTACAACCCTTAAACCAACAAAACTCGCTGCCATCAGTTGATTCCGACTCACAGCGACCCCCCAAGTGTGGACCTGCCCCTGCGCGTTTCTAGGATGGACTCTTTACAGTAGAAAGCCTCATCGTTCTCCCTCAGAGCAACTGGTAATTTCAAACTGCTGACCTTGTGGCTAGCAGCCCAGGGTATAACCACAGCACCACCAGGGCTCCCCCGAGAACTCTTTACAGGAGGAGAAAGCCTCGCCCTTCTCCCCGGGAGCAGGGGGTGGTTTTCCAACTGCCAACCTTGCCGTTTACAGCCCGGTGTGTTAACCATTAAGCCGTCAGCGTTCCTTGTGGACTTGTGGTTCTGAAGGCCCATAAAATCATCAACACCAGCTCACATCCCGCGCCTCACCAAAGAGAAGCCGTTCCAACCATCACATCTCGTGAGGGCTGACTTCATTCAGTGTTTGGCCAGGATGGCCCACAAATGATGATGCAAATATCCGATGGCCCTTGGCAGGAACAAAAGGGTCCCCACCCTTGTGATAAGTCGGTGAGGAAAGCAATCTATACGGGATCAGATTACTCTTGCCAAAGTTCCCAGCTTGCCAAGGAGTTTCCATCTCTGAAAGCGGGGAATAAACTCAGCGAGCACCCGAGGGGCTTGTGAGCACAGGGTGCTGTCGGCGCCTCCCCTGGCAGGCGAGCAGCTTCCCAGCTGTTCCCATGGTGTCTCGGAGGGGACAGCTGACGGCTTCACCCCCAGAGCTCCGCCTGGCCCTTCCTCAGTACATCTCACCCCTGCAGCTGCCAGGCAGGCGCATAATGCTCGCCATCAGAGGAGCAGCTGATGCCATCGTGGGTGTTTGGAGCCATGAATGCCTGTCAAGCGTTTTCAGTTGGCTGAACGAGTCAAGGACTATG
>NW_022103968.1:4908345-4910038 GCF_000313985.2 Echinops telfairi | reverse complement strand
TATAGGGGTGCGATGGGTGGAGTCCACTTGACGGCAGCGAGTTTTAACCTGCAGTTGCACATGTCCCAAGTATAAAGGCAGCTCTTTTAAACATGTACAAAGAGAACACAGAGTCTCGAAATTAATAGAACTAGGGGAACATCATTGTAATTAATGCTCGCTGTATTCGTGAGGACTTCAAGGAGGTGGTGGCAGGCAGGAAGAAAAACCCACGGCCACGGGGCCAGGTCCAACGCAGGGAACAAAGGAGCCACAGCGAGCAGAAAACACAGAGGAGAACGCACACGCACGAGAAGCCACCACACGTGTGAGTGGGTGGAACGAGTGGTGCAAAGAGCCACCAGGACACTTACAAACCGAGGCGCCGTGTCCTGCTTCTCACGGACACACATGGAACGTGGCACCCATTTTTAAATTCTCTTAGAGAAAAACTATCTGGATAACTGAAGTTATAACACAGCCAATCACTTCACAAGCCTTACTTGATTGGCATATTGAGAACTGCAGACCCAGTACTCTGATTACACACGCGTCTCACACACACAGGTAACTTTCACTAACTAACGATGCGTTAGCACTTAACGCAAGCTCTAAGTCACGAGACTCGATAGGAGAGGGATCCTTTTCTTCAACAGCACAATCAAGTCAAACACGGTGAGCCAAGCTGACGACCCTCTTCACTCGTACGTTAAGAAACGTAAAGCACACACAAAACACAAAGCAGACGTCTCACAAACCTAGCGCCAGCCGAAGCAGCATCACACAAAGCTATCTGCATAGCCTAAGGGGCCACACAAAATGAAACGTGAAAGGTGCGGGGAGCCGTGACCCCGTGAGGAGGGGTGGGGTGGGGTGAGCTCTCGTGAGTCTAAGGGAAGAGAGGGGCAACGAGAAAGGACCGGGTTACGCCTCCAACAGATGCGAGCAGGGACCACAGCAGAAGCTCCAGAGAAACAGAACAAAGAACAGAAACGAATGGGCCAGAAAACAAAAACAAAAGCGCGGTATGAAAGACCACCACCACCGCCGACAAAATCCACCTTCAGAGAGAGAAGACAAAGATGAGATACAACCCTCGAAGAGGCTGGATCCAGTGTCAAATGTCTGATGGAAGCCCCATGGGTGGAGACTAAGTTCCAACAGCTTTTAAGGAATAAATAAGCTCTTCACCCAAGCGGTCCCAGAGAACGGAAAGGCCTCATAGGAAGAGAGGATGGCTTTGATGTGAAACTAAGCAAGCCCCTGAGAGCCAGGTTTGAGTCCACTGCGGAGCGACTGGTGAATTCAAACTACAGCCCTTCCCATCGGCAGCGCAATGAGCCATCTGCATCACTATGAGGGCTATTTAAACACGATCGACCCAAAATTTAAAAGGAAACACAGACTGTCAGCACAGCCAGGATCTTAGATCAAAGATGGGACGTTTCACACCCTGATGGGCACCGTTTACCGTCTGAAATGCCAAGAACTGGAGAGAACACGGGTCCCCAGAACTCTCCCACAAGGAGCCACCTCCACTGGCATAACCACTGTTTAGCAAAAAGAGGTACTTGAAAATGGGGGTGCTGTACACCCCAAACAATTCCCCTGCTATAGATTTCCTGGAGCATGTGCCTGCATTGGGTGCAAGAATTCTTGCGGCCACCCCAACAGATTAAGGGGGCGTGCATTATCTAGGGGTCAGCATATTCAA
>NW_022103968.1:4907421-4907838 GCF_000313985.2 Echinops telfairi | reverse complement strand
ATGAAAACACACAGATAAAAATGATTTTCCCCTTGAACACTTCCCCAGTGAGCCTCGTTTCAGAAATGCCTCTATCCTATAAACCAACATGCAGCTGCAATTTCAAATATTAACACCTTCTCAATCCTATCCTGGGCTCCCATGAACATCCCCCAAATCCAGAACTTGAAACAGACATAACTCCAATCCCAGTTTCTCATGACACTCGGATTCAAGTGAGCAGAGTTTTCATGAGAAACGCTGAAAATCCATCCTGGATCCGATGGCCAGCTCATTGAAATAAGGAACTTTTTGGTTCCAGCAAGGCCAGGAGTGCTAGAGAAGAGGTGAACGGTTTCAATGTTCTCTAATTTATTTCTTTGCGTTCTAATAGCCTTCGCAACATCTAATATTGCGAAGGCTATACAGGAACTCCGA
>NW_022103968.1:4899857-4906898 GCF_000313985.2 Echinops telfairi | reverse complement strand
ACTTCCGATTCTGCGGCTGGTCCTCTGAGGCTATAGCCGTCTTACGGATCCAGGAGGCTCACTGCACAGGGACCTTAGGTCCAGAAGATGTGCTCCATCCTGTCTCTTGCTGGTAAAGAGATCCCTCCCCTCCTGCTTCTCTTTTGGGCTCTGTTAGCCTTCTGGGAACATTCTGAATAGGCCAAAGATGGAGGATGTAGATGACTGGAACGTTGGCCACAAAGGAGGTGGCGGGGGCTGGCCACCACCATGGAGGCCCCCCCGAGTTTGCCACATGGCACACAAAACCGTGGAGTCCTCTCCCACAAAGTGGACGTGAGAAGGGAGGGGACCCGCTAGAGCCCGTCCTGGGATCATGTACAAAGATCAGGGCACAGAAGGTGGCAGCAAGCCACTCAAGAAAGGCCTCCTGCTATTGCTGCTCTCATGCTTGATCCTGAGGGGTTCATCTGTCCTGGATTCCGTTTCCAGCTCTTATCTGTACTAGTGATACCAGCAGGGGAACGGGAAGGTTGGGGGAGAAAGGGAGAACCGATCACAATGATCAACCTATAACCCCCTCCCAGGGGACAGACAACAGAAAGGTGGGTGAAGGGAGACATCGGTCAGTGTAAAACATGAAAAAATAGTTTATAAGTTATCAGTGGTTCGTGAGTGGGGGAGGAGGGAAATGAGCTGATACCAAGGGCTCAAGTAGAAGGAAAATGTTTTGAAAATGATGATGGCGACCTATGTCCAAATGTGCTTGACACAACAGATGGAGGGCTGGATTGTGATAAGAGCTGTACGAGCCCCCAATAAAATGACTTAAAAAGAAATGCCTCAAGACAATGCACTCGCATGGGCACTCTCGTGTTACTGTCGTTGGGGTGTCAAGCCGGTTCTGACCCTCTGGCCCCACAAGTACAATGGAACCCCACGTAGCCCGCTCCTGCGCCCTTTCCCCCACGCACTGCTGGGTCTCAGCCCACTGTCGCAGCCGTTGGGTCCAGCCACCCCATTGAGGGTCTCCGCTCCACCCCCTCAGGTACAATACTGAAGGCACAGAGCCCGGATCCTACACCCCTCTGCCCAGCTGCATGTTCTCGCCGTTGGAAACCCCATCACTCAGGGGCACATGCAGCTCCCGGTGGACCCCCGGCCAAAGGGCTCCTGGTTGCTGCAGGGGACCGCTCTGCGGATGCAGCCCCCATCTGTCTTTCTAAATCGTGGCGACTGCGCGAACAGTTTCGTTTCAAAAAGCCCCAGAACGAACACACTTGGTGATGAAACCCCCCTTTTCGTTGCAATGGAGAGCTCCACACAGCAGCACCCCCACCCCAGCTTCCGCTGACGGTGAGGCTTCCCAAGATCCGGCAGCTTCCACAGCTGCAACTGCTTTCTAATTAGGTAGACGTTGACTTCCAGTTTTTATGGGCGTTTAAAGGAAAGTTGTGAAACATTTAAAAAGGATTTAATTTTTGTTTCCACAGGGGAGGGATGGAAAGAGCCCGATGACAAATGAGAGAAACCCAGTCTCTATGCAGAGGCTAGGCAAGACTGGGGTCCAAAGCGACTCCTACCACACAGGCCTCCAGTCGACTGCAGCTCACAGCGAGCCTGTCCGGCAGGGGACAACAGGCCTGTGGCTTTCTGAGGCTGTCTGTCCTTGGTGGTTGTTAAGGGCCGTCAAGTTGGTGCCAACCCATAGCGGCCTTACGCACAACAGAGAGCAACACTGCCCGGTCCTGCACCACCCTCACCATCGTTCCTGCGCCTGAGCCAATCCACCTCCCGGACGGCCTCCCTCTTGCTCACTGCGCCTCTCCTTTGCCAAACATGACGTCCTCCTCCAGAGACTGGGCTCTCTCCACAACATGTTCAAAGTCAATCGTTCCAGGAGCAGAAAGCCTCTTCTTTCTCCCCTGGGGTGGTTGGTGGGTCTGAACTGCTGACCTTAGTGTTAGCAGCCCAACAGGGAACCCACTACACCACCAGGGCTCTTTGGCCTTTAAATAAAACCAAACACCAAACTCAGTGCCCTTGCATCGAATCCGACTCACAGCGACCGTCCGTGTAGGACCGAGTCGAAGCACCCCTGTGGGTTTCAGAGACTAACTCTTTACGGGAGTAGAAAGTCTCCTCTTTCTTCCGCAGAATGGCCGGAGGCTTCCAACTGTTAACCTCATGGTTAGTGGCCCAACGGGTAACCCAAAAAGAATATCTAGTTATAATATCCTCCAAGACTTGGCCAAAATCTCCTATCATTTTTAAAAAGGCACAGGGCACTATTTTTTTATGGGAGCCTTTGAAGAGCAAAGGAGCATTTGAGAAAATTAATTGAGAGCAGAAAGGCAGGAACATTAAGTTAAAAACCCCTCCCAGAAGGAAGGCAAAACTACAAAGTGATAGAAAAATAGGTCAGAAAATGAAGGGATCATTTCAGGAGGTTCAAACACCCAACAAACAGCAGTTGCCTTTTTGTTTTGTTTTGTTTTGGCGGTGGAGGGGCAGTTGAAAACAAGTGAAATAGCACAGAAAAGTGGAGTGGAAGTTTACAACATGAATTTACAACAGGAACAGGCCCTCGGGGTGGGCGGATCCTTGCTGATGGGGATATGTCATCCAAACTACACAGGCCAGTGTAAGAATTTCAGGAATACAGGGAGCACACAGCTCCAGGGGGCCTGGGGTCACAGGGCTGCAGTGAAACGCACGGACCTCCAGGATGCCAGCAACGGGTGCAGAGTCAAAGTCAGCCCACCACGGAGTCATTCCCAATGAAGACACCCGTGGGACAGAGCAGAGCTTGTCCTTGGGTTTCCAAAGCTGAGCGCGATGGAAGCCGGCCTCCTCTCTCTTCTGCCGTGCGGCTGGTGGGTTCAAACCACGGAGCTTGCTGTTGGTGGCTGAGCACTTATCCACTGTGCACCCAGGACCTTTCTTTCAACCAAAAAACACTGCAAAATATGAATCCCATCTTGGAATCTGATACTTGAACTAGCAATTGGCTGCGAGCCAGAAGGGTGGGAGTTCAAACCGACCCTGTGGCTTGGTTGGGGGTGGGGGTGGGGTAGGGAAAGACCTAGTGATCTATTCCCCTAAGGATGACAGCCTAGAAAACCTATGGGCCAGTGCTAGTTTACCCCGTGGGGTGGTTAAGAGCCAAATGGCTGGCCCCTAACAATAGCACATTTACACACACACACACAGATGACAGTCAGCTATGCAAACCCCCTTTCTGCCCATAGAGCCACTAAGTTGGAAATAGACCTGTAAGCAGCTAACGCTTCTCTTCTTGGGGCCTTGGGTCACATACTGGCCAGACAGCTACATGACAATCTGCTAGAAAAGTGACTCACAAAACGCTTTTGTTTTCTGGTCAAAGGAAATCGAGCTGGCTCTCTGCCTTTTGCCCCTTCTGCCCTCTCAGTGCCTGGAATGCAGGCAGTGCCACAAACAGCAGCCGCCTTCGTGGGACCATGAGGCTGCGGTCAGTACCCAGGTGCCAGTATGCCAGCCTGGAGCCCAGACAGCGGCAGGGTTGCTGGCAGCATCGCTGGCCCACCACTCCAGTTTCATGCTGCCTGCTTCACCCCTGGTTTCATCAAGAGAAAGGCCACTTTTAAAAAGTGGAGTCCTATTTTTTAGGGTTTATAGCTGACAGCATTCCTAGAACATTCACAAGTGATCAGGAAATGTCATCTCCCACACACCCTTCAATGGAGAAACCAGGTGCCATAGACACCCGGACTAAACAAAGACGCAGAAAGTTCTATGGTTCAGAAAGTAGATGATCGAGTGGAAGGGGATTATCAGCATCTTGGGAAGGGCAGTCCTGGGATGAGCGCCAGCAAGTCCCCAGACCCCAAGTAGGTTTGGTCCACCCAGGAGAGCAGCCCCAACACCCAGGAAAGGCACAGTGGGAGGTGTTTACTAGACTGGTACACAGAAAAAGCAAATGGGAGTGGTGGGGGCATATCAGGCAATTATCAACTCCAGGGGAAAACAATGTTGCGAGATGAAATGGAACCAAAGACCTGTGGTGCCCAACTGTGCCCCGTATTTGCCAAGTCTTCACAGTGCAAACACGGAGGAGGGGGTGGGAGGGAAAGGGAGCGTGTCAGTCATGACGGCACACGATTGGGAGGTCAGGCGAGAGGGAAGCCAGTGTGGATGGTGCAGAGTCTAGGGAGGAGAGGACAGAATGAAGATCAGCAGGGAAATGGCGATGAGGCTGTTTAGAAGCTGGGCTCTCTTTCCAAGGGACAGTAGACAGTCACTGGACAGTCTTAGGCAGGTAGTAGCCAGCAGGAACCGAAGGCTGGCTGGGACACTGTCCCTTTATGCAGGGCAACATCAATTCTGCAGAGGAGTCGGGATAGCTCCCAGAGAGGAGATACACGGTTTTTGGAGCCGACTGTCGTATTTCTTAATGTGGCCGGGACTGGGGACGTTTGATGGACATGGAAGGAGGGGGATGGATGGCCGAGCATGGAACACAGCACGTGAATGATTTCTGGCTGTGGGGCGAAGCACCTGTGGAAGGTAAGGAGGTTATCACAGAAGACTGGGTGGGCGTGGAGGAGCTGGATTCTAGACTTCCATCGTGAACACAGTAGCCGCTCTGTGGGAGAAAGCTGAGGCTTCCATAAAGAGTTACAGGGAGAGGTTTACTCTGCCCTCAGAGCATCAGGGTGAGTTGGAATGAAGCCAATGGCAATGGTTTGGGTTTGTGGTTTAGGGCCACTTTGTCCCCAAAGTATCACGAAGGCATGTAGATCTAGGACTTGGGGAACAATCAGGGTCGGAGGGAAACTCCAGATGATAGCTGTCCCCGAACAAGCAGCATGTCTCCTTTCTCTTGCCAACACCAAAAGATGCCTCATTATCTGTTTCAACAATCCCACCGGTACGACCTGGGTCACGGAGCTCGACTGGGTTCTGAGACTTCAAAGGTAAACAGACAAGAATACTCGGCTACCTACCCACTCACCAATTTTGGTCTAACGGATTTGTCTCTTTGGGGTTATGTCTAGCCCAAAGGGCAGGGGGCAAGAGTCTCAATATAAAAGTTGCCCCTCTCCCCCATGAAATACAAGTGCAAGGCTTACCGCTTTTCCAGTAACACATAAGCACATATAGGACAATGGTCCCTTTTTGTTGTGTTTTGGTTTTAAACGGCTCTCCTTTTACCATTTCCCTTTCATGGTTTTCAGGCTCCAAACTTGGGGTCTTATAGCACGGGCCCACAGGTGGGATGCAGACAGGTAAGGCAGATAACACAGGCTCTTGCACCTAGGAAGGTTTAGGCAAGTAGCACAGTGCCTTCTCTCTTCCCTGGTCCCCATTCCAGTCCACTACTGCCCTGTCTGCTGCCTCTGTGGCTCCCCTGGTGGGCAAGGGGACCTGGAAGGAGTGGGCAAGGGGACCTGGAAGGAGGCTCCCTTAAGGTTTTACCAGGGAGTCCACACAAGTCCCAAATTACTTATCCTTTTTTCCTAGAATGCATCATAGCAATTAAACATATACTTGATTATTAGCTTGTTTGATTAAAAACAACCATTTCCCTTAAAAAATTTGTATCATCTATGACAAGTTTCTATTATTTACAAAGCATGAGCCAAATGCAAGACTCGCTCAGACAACTCCAAGTCCAGGGGCACCCATTGGGACCCAATAGCACAAGGCAGAACTGCCCCTGCGTGTTTCCAAGACTAGCTCTTAGGGGCATGGAGCTGCTGACGAGGCAACTAACAGCCCAGCTGGTAACCACGATGCCACCAGGGCTTGGGTTTCTTCGAAGTTCTTTCTCAATGAACATTCAAAGGGTCCAATCTGTAAGAAAGGCTTTCAAACACTTCTGACCACGACTGGTTTTTATTTGCAAATCACAGAGTTCTTTAAACAAGTCAGCAGTATCCCCACCACGCCCCACCCCACTTCCCTCCACCCCCCGACTTGGTTTTCTACTGGCTCCTCCACTGCTTTGTGCAATTCGTTTATTAAATCATTAATTCCCAACTCCGTCTTCATAGTACTGTGGATTTTAACACGAGCTGGGCTCGAGCCACATTCCATTAGACGCGGTGGGAGGGAAGGGGGTATCAGTGGCGATTACGACATAAAATGTACCGTGAAGTGGTAACGGTTCGCGACTGAGGCCAGTAGTTGGGAAATACATGCCTGTTACATACAATCATAGAAACGTCGAGTCTGGGGCCAAGGCCCGTCATCCATTGGTGGACCGACGGCGCCCCTAGCGGCCAAAGGCGGCGAGGCGACCCCGGGAAGCTTTTGAATTTTCAAAAAGGCACCTGCTGATTGAGTCCTGCTTGGGCCCCAGCAGGAGCCACAGGTGGGGGATTTTTACAGGGGTGCAAATGGGGCAGTCACAGCCGGGCAACAACGAGACGCTCTCGCACCCTGGCCTAACTTCGAAAGGGGTTCTAGCTTTCCTCGAGGCTGATTTCAGCTTCATTTAAGACCCGGAAAGGGGCAGAGGTGGGGAGTGGAGGCTTTGGCTCAAGTTTCCACTGCCTCTGCCAAGCGGAGTGCAGTCCCACTGGGACAGGAGGGGACTGAAAAAGTGGTGGGGAGAGATCCCAACAGGGCAGGCACACCTGCCTCGCTCACCTGCAGGGCTCCTGCTCATCCCCATAACGCCCGGTGCGGGAAGCGGTGGCATAGAGAGAGGGTCGAGGGGGGTCCAGGAGCCCGGGCTGGGGGACTCACTAAAGACCAAGGGGCCCCGCCCCGCATCATCCTATGCGACACGTGTAACTGTCAAGACAGTGGCATGCGGGCCAGGGGCGCCCATGAGGAGCTAGACCCACCAAGGGCAGTGGGGGCCGGGTGGGGGGGCAGTGGAGGCGATGCCATGCGGGGCCGCGCCGCGACCCCAGCCAGGTGTCCCTTCCGAGACCTAGTACCTGGGCTGGACCGTCCTCCCCTGGGGCCACCCTGGCACTGGGCGTTCAAAGCGAGGCGCGCGGGGCCGGCGCGGGCGCGCGGCTCGGCCACTTACCTCGGGCTGCTCGCGGCGCCAGCAGGGCCCCGGCT
>NW_022103968.1:4887537-4899187 GCF_000313985.2 Echinops telfairi | reverse complement strand
TAGCCAGTCCCTGCACCCCCAAAGGACCTCCAGCGACCGGGAAGTCGCCGTGAGCGCGCCCGCAGCCCCCAGCCAGGCCTCACCCTCACTGAAGTGTGGCTGTCGGATTTACATGGATGGGGGTGGCAGGGTTTCCTCCCCGGGACATGGGCACAGCTGGGTGTGATAATCGTTACCCATGCTTGCCAGATCATGAGAAGCAGCTGGGTTTGTTAACAATACAGATTCCCGGTCGCCCTCGAATACCGTCATGTTGAGGTTCTAGGCCTCGGGGTCTGGGTTGGTTGGTTTGTTTTTTTCTCAAAAACCCTGGGGTTCGGTAAAAACCAAGGCACTGAATGGGGCCTCTGCCCTCCCATCCTACATCTTGGCCTTCAATTCACCACCATGAAGACTGAGCAGAAAGAAGCTCACCAAACCAACCCACTGCCGAGTCACAGCTAATGCCCAGTCACAGCCACCAGATTTGCATAGGGTTCCCCAGACTGTAAGTCTTACCTACTGGGGCAAACAGCCCCCTCTTCTGCCAGGGAGAGCCTGGTGGCTCTGAAAGCCCATCTTGCACCCAGCAGCCCAAACACCTAGCCCACGGCCACACCAGCGGTATTTAAAGATCCAGTGCTGGCCCCGCCCAGACCAGTAAAGCTCTCTGAACTCGATTCCCAGCTGAGCTAGATTCTCATGGGACTACCCAACCTTCGAGAAAAATCCCTCCTTCATTGTCTTCTCCTGTTTTCATCCTCTCCCAAGCCCAGGTTGTCCCAGATGGCTCCTAACAAGAGGCAAGACTTGATTAAAACCCAGGAGGATCTGCCGTTTTTAAGGGGCTGCCAGAGGTTGGGGGTGGTGGTGGTGCTGTATTGGCTTCAAGGGCACCCAGGGTAATGACCTCACAACATGTTGTAGTCAGGTGCCGTCAGGTGGCGCTGACTCAGGGTGACCTGGTGTATAAGGGAACTTGACGCTGCCCAGCACTGCCCCAGCCTCACAATCACTAAGTCTGAACCCACGGCTGCAGCAGCTGTGTCAGCGTCTCATTGAGGGTCATCGTCCGTTCGGGCTGACCATCTACCCAGGGAAAGATCGCAGGTGGCATAATGGTCAGGAGTTGGGCTGCTAACCTCAAGGCTTGAAGTTCAAAGCCACCAGCTGCTCCTCAGGAGAGAGTTGGGTCTGTCTAGTCCCACAAAGAGTTACAGCCTCAGAAACTCTGTCCTGTAGGGTCGTTGAGAGTCGGCATTGACTCGATGGCAGTGAGTTCAGTGTACCAAGCTGACGCCCTTCTCCAGGGGGACACGATCAAGGGCACTGGAGTATATGCAGAGAGGAGGGCATGACCAGTGTTGGGTGCCATGCACATTCCCACAAGGGAATTTAATTCTTATCCTGCATTTGGGCCTGAGACCCGAGAAAGGTCTCTTGGCGCCAAAGAAGGCTGTGTCCGGCAGGGTCAGCCAGTCCGTCCCAGAGAGTAACCACGTGAGCTGGTTACTTTCTCTAGTTAATAGCCTGCTCCAGGCCTTCTTATTTATGACACTGCACATCATCTGAGCGTCCCGTGCATTAGCTGCTATTCAAACCCGAGTCTCCCCATAAAGTGACTGCAGCGGACAGAGGCGAAGGAACATCTCCCCTCCCCCTGTGGCAGTGGAAGCCCTCCTACCCGCTGAAATGGCTTTTTGCAGTGTGTCCACGTGGACTGTGACTATGACCTGGGCTGTCTGTGAGGCAGACTGGACTCGATTCGAATGAAAACCCAAGCCCGCTGCCCTTGAGCCGGTTCCCACTCATCCCCATCCTGAGTAGGGTGTCTGAGGCTACACATGCTTACAGAAGCAGAGAGCCTCGTTTTTCTCCCATGGGGCTGTTGGTGAATGTGAACTGCTGACCTGGCAGTTTGCAGCCCAACTTGACCCACAGCTCCACCAGGGGTCCTTATCCAATCCTTTTCCTACCGAAGAGTATTCTACTGTGAACTCATGACTCAAGTCACGCTCATCGAGTTCATTCTGACTCATAGCGACTCTGTAGGACAGGATGGAACTGCCCCCGTGGGTTTCCCAGACTGAAACTCTTTATGGGAGTGGAAAGCCTCACCTTCCTCCCACAACCGTGGACCTAAACAAACAAACAAACAAACAAACAAACAAACAAATTAAAAACCTCACTGCCACAGAGTCAATGCCGACTCACAGGGACCCTAGAGGGCAGGGTCCACCTGCCCCGGTGGGTTTCCGAGACTCTTCATGCGGGAGTAGAAAGCCTTGTCTCTCCTCGGTGGTTTCGGACCTCAGACCTCGTGGTTAGCAGCCCAGTGCACAACCATGACACCTCAGAGCGCCTCAATCTCTGACTAGATAAGTCTAATTCCCCCTAACCCTAGACGTTGCAAAGCTTTTTTTTCTTTTTTCTTTCTTCTTCTGCAAGTAGCAGGCCAACTCCAGTCCTGAGAGAAGCAAACAAAACTGTCATTGCAGGGGAGTGGAGGAGTGGGAGGAGATGCAATCCACCCCTCGGGGGCGCTGACACCCCCATGAAGCCTTGGTGTGTCTCCACAAGAGCCAGGGTTGAGGAGGCACAGGCAGATGGTCTGCCTCTGGGGTGGGATTACTGCCTCCTGCTTCACAGGAAATGGGGCTGGTGGTGGCATTCAATACTGGATTGTTAGGTAAAGGGTATAAGGTCAGAGGCCGGGTGCTGCTCATTAAAATTTCAGAGAGATGGCTTATTGTCCCTTCCTTTGCAGAAGAAGTGACCTTTGTAGAAGCCCTTCCTGTGTGCTATTTTCTTTGAACAGCTTGGCACTCCAGTGAGCAGGGCGCGTGCACAGCTAGCTGAGGACAACGAGGACCGGCAGATGTCCCTAGGCCTGGGCTTTCCAGGCCACCCCTCCCGGCCTGGCAGGAAGTGAGGGACCCGCCGCCTTGCAGCTGGCCTGCCTGCTGCTGGAACTTCAGCCACAGGCTTGGGGCGGAGGGTGGGCACAGCTAGCTGCAAAATAAACTCACTCGGTGGTCCCTTAAGGAAGAGTCCTGGAGATCACCCGAGTCCAATTTTGGGGGGCGATTCCAACTGGGGATCCTGCCAGCCGTTTTGTCTTTGTGAAGATCCCTACTTCAAGAACCCCATGCCTTCACCGCTCTCTGCAGTGTCCATGGCGCACAGGGACAGCGTTGGAGCTGCCGTTACCTGCCCTGGAGTCCACTGCCCAAGGACTGTGGTCACCTCCAGGAGACCACCAGCCCTTTCTTCTTCACCCATCTTCATGTGGAAGCTCCGCCGAAACCTCGGCGTGGGTGGAGTGTACACTTGAAGAGTAGTGGCTGGGATGGAACCCGGGACCCTGCATGGAAGGCAAGGATGGCTAACCCACCCCTGCCTGCTCTATTGGCATCTGAGGATAAAGAAAGAACATTCCGGAGGACGGGCCACTCAGAGATGCCCTGGATCAGAAGAGACAGGGGCGATCACCAAAGCCACACCCCTCTAGCGACACTCATCTGCCACCCTGGCCCACTGACCGCAGATGTCCCCTCCTCACCCTTCTTCCACGATAGGAATTCATTACCCCAAAGAGAGTCCCCCTTTTAAAAATCATTTTATTGGGGGCTCGTACAGTACAGCTCTTATCACAATCCATACAACTATCCATTGTGTCAAGCACATTTGTACATATGTTGCCATCATCATCTTCAAAGCATTTTCTTTCTACTTGAGCCCTTGGCATCAGCTCCTCATTTTTGTCCCTTCCCTCCTTCATGAACCCTTGATAATTTATAAATGATGATTACTTTTTCATGTCTTACACCGATTGGTGTCTCACTTCACCCACTTTTCTGTTGTCCATTCTCCTGGGCGGGGGTTATATGTAAATCATTGTGACCAGTTCCCCCATCCCCCCACACATACCTTACCCTTACCCTCCCGGTATCACTCCAAGAGAGCCTCTTTCAAGGACCCCGGTGAACAAACAGCCCAGAGCAGCTTCTCCTGACTCAGCCCCAGGGCCAAACCTGCCTCCTCCCTGGTCGCTGGGACAGGTTGGCTGGAGACGGAGACACAGGGGGTTCTTGGAAGCACAAATGGACCCAGTAGTGACCAGCACTGAGGCGTACTTTCACTCAGGATAGTGAGCGGAGTCCCCTTCCCTCTCTGTGCAGGCTGAGCTGAGTGAATCTCTCTCATGAGTGAACGACGGCTGCCTCCACAGTGTGAGGGGTCAGAGATGGCCTTGTGGCTTCCTACTTGCTGCCTCTCAGATGGCTCCCCACATCCTGGGGCCACTGAGGCAGCCAGAGTCGGTCTGAGGTGAGGGACGGAGGCCTCCCCCCACCAGCCACTGGAGCCCACCATCTGGGAAAGGACGCCAACTGTCAGCCACACTGTCAGCGCCAAGGCCGAGCCAGGACACCAAACTGCACCTGGGTCCCCGACCCTCAGAAATTGCGAGATAATGAGGGTCTGTGGGTCTGAGGAGAGTTGCCAGTGTCTGTAGATATTTAGTAAAGCCAATGTGCTCTTCCCCTAGCGAGGATTTCGAGTCATTTCCATACCAAGGACACCTATTAGTACATATAATTCATCGTTCTTTTCTACACATTACTTTCCAGTGAGCCCTTGGGATCAGCTTTTTTTTTTTTTCCCTCCTTCCTCCCCACCGCCCACCCTTGTGGCCCCTTGATAGATTATAGATTGTTGTTAATTTTTTTCAAATCTCACACTGACTGCTGCCTGCCTTCCGCTCTGGTTTCTGTTGTTCTCTCCCCTGGATGGGGGTGGGTGATTACGTGCCATTCATTGCAATTGGTAGCCCCCTTCCTCCCACCTCTCCCCCCTTCCCCCTACCCTTTTGGCATCACTATCCCATTCCTGTTCCTGGGTTCCGTGTGTCGTGAGTTTTTTCTCTTGCCTATACCTATGTACATGCTCCCGTCTAGTCCGGAGTGGGAAGCGGCACTGGGGTCATGATAGAGGGGTGGGTGAGGAGCCCTCAAGGGATCAAGGTAATTGTGTGATCCATTGGTGCTCTACTGCACCCTGATTGACGCATCCCCTCCCTGTGACCCCTCTGTGGGGGGGATGTTCCACCTTCTTTACATTGACACTTTGAATATAGGTTGTAGGTAGGGTGACCCTAAGTACCAAAGCCCCACACCCACTACAGTCAAGTTGATTCTGGCTCCGAGGGACCCTCTGGGTCTGGGCGTGGCTGCTCACAGGGTTTCCCAAATGGAACATCTTCATGGAAACAGAAGGCCTTCCCTTTCTCCCTGGGAGCAGCTGGTGGGTTTGGAACACTGACCTTCCAGGTAGCCATCAGACACTAAGCTTGCCACACCACCATGTTTCCTCCCTGAGTCCCAGCTGAACGCATCAAAAGTCTGGTGTGACCATGAAGGGCTTGCTGTCCTCCGGCCGGAGGACCTGTCTTCACATGCACGTGCTGACCCAGCTCCTGTGTTTGGACACTGGGTGGGGTGAGTGACTGCGCTCTGGTGGTGGACAGTGAGCCCCCGGGGGAGCGGCCATCACCGCCAGCATGAGGCCTGCGCACAGCCTGAGGCTGGGTTCCCCGCACACTTACCCTGCCAGGCCAGCCAGCCATGCAATCATCACATCTAAACGACCACTTCCGTAGCGTGTGGCATTTTTTCACTTCCGTAGCGTGTGGCATTTTTCACCAGCTGCGCTCAGGAGCCTGCGGGGCACTTGCTGTTTGCTCTGTCTTGTGTGTTTTAGGCGGGAGATGTGACAACAGGCCACCCTCTTGCTTGGGTGGAGAAAGCAAAGGTGTTCCCACTGTCCAGGGTAGCCACTCACTTCTCAGATACCTGCTGCTGAAAAGACTGTCAGCTTCTAGCAGGAGGAAGGGGTGGGGGGTGGGGGGTGCTGCTATAGTGAGTTGGGCTGCTAACCTCTAGGTGGGCAATTGGAAACCACTGACCACTCCTAGGGAGAAAGACAAGGCTTTCTACTCCTACAGAGTTATAGTTTTAGAAACCCACAGGGGCCAGTTCTACCCTGTCCTAGTGAGTCGAGATGAGTCAGAATGGCTCTGACACAGTGAGTTTGGTTTGGAGAAGCCAGGAGAGCTGGGATTGGTGGGGGCTGGGAGGACTCCTGGAGGCTCTGGGGTAGACCAGGGTCCCTGTACCTAGTCCCCAGCAAGGGAGCAAAATGCAGTTTCTGTCAGCACTGACTCAGGGAACCACCCTGAGTGTCAGAGTAAAACTGTGCTCTGTAGGGGTTGCAGTCCAAAGTAGAACACCAAGCCTCCCTTCCGAGGCCCCCGTGTGGACTTGTACCCCTACTCTGGTCAGCAGCCTGGCATGTTAGCACCATGCGTGCCTCCCCCAGAGAATGCAGCGAGCTCGGTCGAGTGGGAAGACCACTCTCAGGAATACGTGTTTATGAAACGCCGATCGCCCCCTCTCTCACCTTATTCTGGGCTCTGGACCCTGAAGAGCAACTGGGCATGGGGTACCAATTCTGTTTCACCGCCACTGTTGTGGGTACAGTGACCCCAGTTTCTGCCACCGGCCTCCTGGGCCCTGGTGTCCGGCTCCTCCCTCCTGCTCTCCACAGGCTCTGGCTTCTCTCCAACAGTGGGGGCCGGGCCGCCCGGGCAGCCAAAGGCCCCTAGGGATACCATGTCACGTCCTCTGTGGCCGAGGGGCAGGGGGGGAGGTGGACGCTCCTGACCTCCAGTTTGGAGGCCTGAACTAGCATCGACTTTTGGGGTGCAGGAGTCACTCTGGGGTGCCCGGGGCAGCCAGTGTCTGAGTTTCCTAGGCTGTGGCAGGACAAACCCTACACTATGTGGCTTTACCAAAAAAAATCCCTCAAATCCACTGCCATCCAGTCGATTCTGACTCATAGCAACCCTGTAAGGCAGGTGGAACTGCCCCTGTGGGTTTCTAAGACTTGAATCTTTGCGGGAGGGGGCGCCTTATCTTTTTCCGGCGGATTTGGACCACAGGCCTTATGCTCAGTGCATGCCTGCTCTGCCAGCAGGCACTGAGAAACCAAATAGTTGTGGCTCATTTTATTGCAACATTCACTGTACTGCTGTGGCCTGGACTGAACCTGAGGCCTCTCTTGTCCAGACATCACCTGTCTTCAGGTTCCCCTCCTAGACCTTATCCATATCTCCAAGCCACACGTCCACGTTCTTGCCTAAGCCAGGCCGAAGGGTGTGAACAAACTCACCCACTCAACCCACCCCACTGAGTCGATTTTTGACCCAAGGGGACCCTGTAAGACAGGGCAGAACTGCTCCATAGAGATTTCAAGGCTGTCCATCTTTATGGAGAGGCTGGTGGGTTCGAACCCATGACCTTTCCGTTGGCAGCCCAATGCTTCCCCTACAGCCCAGGTGTTGGGACTCATGCAGCCTCTGTCGTTGACACCTTTACCAGAGCCTGGGACAGAGCTCCTGCCGGTCCTCGCTGCCCTAAGAAACACAGACATTGAATCTCCTCCCTGGGGACCTACCCGCACCCATGCTCCTCCCACCTCTTCCACCAAGCCCCATCCCTCGGGCAGGTGGGGCCCTCAGGACATCCCAGAGGGATCAGACATGCAGGAGCTCAGGGTGTCCTCTTGCCTTTCCCAGCTGACCCCTCCTGCGCGTTCCAGAGCAGGAGCTCCTTCTGCTGTGATGCTGGGTGCCACTGAGTCTGTCCATCCCACTCCCAGCAGTGCCATGTGTCTGAGGAGAACTGCCCCCTGGGGTTTCCTGGGCTGTCGTCTTTAAGGAAGCAGACCATAAGGCCTTTCTTTCCTTCCGAGTGACTTGGGGGTTCAATCTGCCGACCTTTTTGTTCCCAGCTGAGCTCCTAACCACCGCACCACGGGGAGTCCTCTTTTCCTACCTTGCGGAGGAGAACACAGCACTCACTCTGTTTGGCTCCCTGTTTCTTGTGTATCCTGTTGTTCTCAGGCAGGCCACCAGTACAGCATGATGGTTAGGTTTTGTGTCAACTTGGCTCAGCCAGGATTCTCAGTAGTTTGTTAGCTGAAGCCACCCCAGGATGGGATAGAACACAACGTGATCAACTCTGTGATGGGCTCTGCTGTGAGCAGTCAAATAGTCTCGGGGATATTAGGATGCAGTGGCAGTTACATGATCTACTGTCCACTCGAGGAAGGGGTAGAGTCTGGCCTGTCAATCAGGCAATGGGGCCTCTATGTAGCCATGGCCTTCTCGTGAGGATTCTGGGAACTCTGGTCTTACTCTTTGGAGGTGGGACACACACTCTCTCCCTGCTTCATATTCTTGTCGACAAGCCACATGAAGCCACCAGGATGGAACCAGAGCCCTGGAGCTGGAGGAGCCACGTGGAGACCCACACCAGCCAGCACCACTGGATTCACATGACTTTCCACCCACTGGCCTGTGATCTTCCTGCATTCTGCATCATTGCATGTGTTGTGTGAGTCTGAAGAGGAATTTATAGACTGGCATCGAACAGATGGGCTAATAACAGACTGAGGGACTTGATGTGGACTGGGCTGGGATATTTTCTTAATATACTCTGATATAAAGCTCGTTCTTATACCCCTATTAGTGCCTAGGAACTAGTTTCTCTAGTCTACCCGGACTAACACAGATGGAGTGCTACCCGCTACCTTTATCAGGTCATAGCCGGATGCAATTGGAAGGAGGCTCCATCAGGGTGCTGATGCTGTACGGAAGCTGTCTCGGATCCTCCCTCTGGAACACTGACCTGACATGTTGTCTGCCGACCCTGAGAGGCATCTGTGGCTTGACATCATGCCTTCAGACTTGGGTTCATCTGGCTCTGCAGCCATGAGCCTGGTTGGCTGGCCTTAGGCTCATCCACCCATGCCTCTCCCCGCCTGTAGCCTCCTGCTTCTGGGCTCCTCTTCCTGCCTCCTGCTTTGTCAGTCCCAGAGCTGCATGAGTCAGGAGAAGCCTCCAGCTTAACCTATGGACCCACTTCCACAATGATGTGAACCACGTTCTTGATACAAATTCCTTTATTTAGATATCCATCTAAGTATCACTGGTTTGGCTTCTCTAGAGAACCCAGCCTAATGCATATTGCAAAGGCTGCAGATGCCAAAACTCGTAAAGAGGAGACGTGTCAGAGAACGCAGAGGAAGATCTTTGAAATTGCTAACGGAGAGCAATAGAAGCGTTCAGCCTGCACCCCATAAATGACAGAAAATATGCCAGACCCAGAGAGCGCACCCGAGTCCTGTTGAGTTCTGGGCCTCTCCGGAGTCACGGGGTAATGATCACAGTCCAGGTTTGTCTACGGGAGCAGAGAGGGAATGCCCCAGAGAGAGGCCTGGGGTGCATGCAATATGAAATCCCATGTCTGGAGTCCCTGGGTGACACAAACGATTGAAGTGTTCAGCTGCTTGCCAAAAGGTTGGAGGTTCGAAACTGCCCCGAGGCACCTCAGAGAATGGCCTCGTGAGCGTTCCCAAAGAGAGCAGCCATTGAGGAAACCCGTGCAGCACAGTTCTACCCTGACACCCACGAGGTCGCCGTGGAGCCAAGTGCACTCCACAGCAGCCAGTGCCAAGGGCCGTGGGCAGCCCAGCTCCAGGCACATCCCAGCGAGAGGGGCAGTGTCCGGATGAGTGGCCAATGAGCCAATGCATTGCCTTGTTCCCATCGGGGGCTTTGAGAACGTGCTTCCCTCTCAAGCCCTCCAGCCCGGCTTAAGACCAGTGACCCCTTGTAAGTATATTTATTGCTGAGGTCCAGGAAGATAAGTGGGCAATCTCATTTCTTTCCCAAGCCACTCACCCACTCAGCGCCGTAATTACTCCAGTGAAGGCCCATTACCATCGCAGATTGGGTCAGAGCTGACTTACAGCCGGCAAACTGCTCCGGGACAGGGTCCATTTCCCTAAAAGTCTTGGATTTTTGACTCAGTCCGTGCTTAAATTTAATAGAAATAAAATAAGCTCCTTTGAGACCCCTGGCCATCTCCAGCCACGTCTCATTCTGGCCATCAGGCAGTGGTTGAAGATCAGGTCCCCTGGCGGGAGGTTGCCAGCAAGGGGAACCATGCAGAAGACCCCGAGGCAGGACCCTCTGAACTGGAATTGAGTTCCCAAGAGCTGGGCGCGTCACGCTCCAGAGCCTCCGTCTGTCACACAGTCAAGGTTTGGGTCAAACACCCACCACCACCACTGTCTCGTGTATTCCACAGAGCCCGGCACCCCTGGGAGAATGCCCGCTCCCCAAACCTCACTGCCGCGGAGTCGATGCCGCCGGCTCACAGCGACCCTGTAGGACAGGGTGGACCTGCCCCTGGTTTCCCAGGCGGTCGCTGCACACAAGAGGGCAGGACCTTTCTTTCTCCCGAGGAGCAGCTGCTGGGTTCCGGCCGCTGACTCGGCATCAGCCCACTTCCGCCTTAGCTCAGATTTGGGGTGACCGGCCTATTTTACAGCTCTGTGGTTGGCCTACTTATCAGTCTTATTCTGGAAAGTGACATAAAAGTCTCTGGTAACCCTGCAAAAAAAGAAAAAGAGGAAGCACACAGGCACGTACACCCAGGCAGTAGGAATTTTGCAGAAAGAAGCACCCTGTTACTGATAAAAGGGGAAGAAAACTTGTCAGATGGCACGTAGGCAGGTCAACTTTCTTCTGAAAAAATAAAACATAGGTGTTAACTTCCTAGAGGCTTGTTTGTTGCCCTGACACCTGCAGGGCAGTGACCTTGGGTGTGAGTGGAAGTATTCTCTTACAAAGAGATGGCAGGCATCTGCTCCGCAAGTCCTGGCTCCAGATCCGAATGGCCTCCTGTCTCTGCTACCTCACAGGGCCAGGGTAAGCGGAGGCTGCACGTCTGGCGGGTGACATGCACACCTGTGTGTTCCCAGAGACTTGCTGCTCCAGGAAGCAAGGGGCCAGACACCAGTTAACAAGTTAGTCGTCATAGGTCTGCCCGTCAAAGCAGGGCCGTGATCATGGCCACGGGCCTTTACTGGGGACCCTCACTAGGCTCCAAATCAGGTGCCCAAGTGACAGTATTTTATCCCGTGGGAGGTCGAGTTGCTGTGAGAGGGAACTAATTCAACTTCCCTACCACCACCATGGGCGGGAACGTGCGCCTGGACTGTCCGCTGTCAGCGAAGTAGGGGGGGAGCCGGGTGGAGGTGTGCAGAGGTTCTATGTACAATCTTTGCGGCTCTTCTGTTCTGACTGAAGATCTTCCAAAATAATTCCAGAAGACAGTCTGCTTCACAAAGGATGTCCACATAGATGCAGGCAAGTGAGCAGACAGGTGGACCCGCTGAGACGGTAGCTCTCTTACTGTTCTGACTCCCGGGGCACATCAACAGGCGCAGGGCACCAACCGAGCGTGTTTGTTCGACGCCAGGTAAACAGCCAAGCTCATGGACATCAAAACGAACGTTTTCCAATTACTCATTCATGCGCCGAGGTGAGTACACTCATTTAGACGAACGGAAAGGAAGAGCTGCTGCCTCCATGCGGTCTCTGTCATCTGCATCTTCCTCGTCAAGGGCAGGGCAAGGCAGTGCGCTTGCAGACCTGCGTCAGCACCGGTTCAGAGCTGGTTACAAATGTGTGTTCCCGGGCCCTAGTCCAGGCCCACTTCCTCAGAAGCTCTGGGGCAGGGTCCTATGAACCTGTATTTTA